>NC_081350.1:34618292-34722335 GCF_029784015.1 Lycium ferocissimum
ATATTGTTAGTGATCGCGATTCTCGCTTCACTAGAAACTTTTGGACCCAGCTCTTCAAGTGCATGGGTTCCAAGTTGAGCCATAGTTCGAGTTTTCATCCCCAATCTAATGGCCAGACGGAACGGTTCAATGGCATCTTTGGATGACTATCTTCGCACTTTCAGGATCGTTTCTCGTGCTAATTGGGTGAAGCTCTTGGATGCTGCTCAGTTGTGTTTCAACGCCCAAAAGAGCTCGAGTACCAACAAGAGCGCTTTTGAAATTGTTAACGGGCAGCAACCACTTCTCCCACATACTGTTGATGCCCCAAATGTGTCTAAATCTCCCAGAGCTGCTAGCTTCTCTAAGGAATGGAAGGTAGAACCTGGGAAGAGTGCGGAGACTACCTTGAGAAGGCCCGTGCGGATGAAGAAACATGCGTGAGAACCGCCGCTTCGTGGAGTATCAAGTTGGTGACAAAGTGATGGTGAAATCCCAAAGCGGTACCTGTTTGCGGGGACTAGCGACCCGCCCATTCGCAAAATATCTCGGACCTTTGTCCATTGTGAAACGCATTGGGGAAGTGGCTTACCGTGTTGATGTCCCAGCTTGGTGGAAGATCCATCCAGTTTTCCATGTCAGCCTATTGAAACCTTTTCAGGAAGACAAGGATGATCCCTCAAGGAGCCAGCTCACAATACCCGGTATTCGAGCAAACAAAACATCTTGAAAAAGAGCAGTAGAAGCCATACTTGATGATCGGGTGATTCATGCATCACGAAAGACCACCAGGAGTTCCTGGTGAAATGGATAGGATGCGATGCTGAGGAGAACACATGGGAAAGGGCGAAAGACTTGAAGGCCTTCCAGGATTTGATTGATGATTACCTTGCAAGGAAGGCTCCGAGGACGTCGCCAAATCAGGTGGGGGAGAATGTCATGGGTGGCTTTACCGCCATGCCCAATGACCCCTTGGTCGCACCCCATGGCCCCAGTGTCATGGACGACCCCGTGGTCTCGATCGCACCAAGCGACAAGAACGCCCATGCTAATGTCCCTCCATCGTTCGCTCGTGACCGAGCCCACGCGGCCGTGCCCAAAGCGCCCGTCGCCAGCCGGCGCCCTCAACGCTCGCTGGAGTCGGCCGCCCCGAGTGCGCCCGACGGACGGCGACTTGCGCGCGCGTGACGCGCGCGCGCGCGCGCGCGCACGACGACTGCGCCCCTGGCGCTCGACCGTGCCCGCACCCCCGCGCGCACGGCGTGCTGCCATGATCCGAAGTTGCTGTAATGGACTGCTCTAGTTTAGGTCACTTTTGATGTAAATATAGAGTAGTTTACTTCCTGTTCTTGTAGTATGATTCTCTAGCTTTTTTATGTCTACTCCTGTAACTTGGATTTTTATTTTTAAAGCATTATTAGAGGGGATATAGCTGGTGAAATCAAAACGCATTCAAACCTTCTGCAAAGGTGTTCTCTCCCCCTCGAACACCCCAGCTCTCTTGTAATCAATTCTCTGTTAATACAAACAAGCATTTTCGTTTTCAATTCTCTCATTGCAAATTGTTGACGACACGGTTTTCCTACACGACATTGACAATCTAGTCTACCGTGTAGAGGGGACCTCAGGTCGGCGGATAGTGATCACACGGAAGTCGGATTACTTAGCCTTACGTCGCCCTTCTAAACATCTCAAGAAGGCGCCGCGTAACAGATATCATGGCAAACGCACCCATGCTGGGTGTTGTTTGATGATACCACATTGTGGTAACAAATGGTGCGTTGCGTCTGATAAAATAGAGGACAATTGATTTATAACTAATCGGTGTGGTAATTGTTCAACAATATTTATTTTTAGTAAATATTCGGTATTAATTAGTTTAATTTAATTTCCTGTTTCCGTAATAATTAAAGACTAAATGTCGTAGGATAAAGTTCATTACATTGCACAAATTATAAAAGAACAAACAAATAAATGGATATGATTATAAGTTGAAAAAATTGATTATGATAAATTGTTTAGCTCAAATTAACTTGTCCATCTTTGCAAACTTTGAACGGATTATGATCGATCTACCCATTTAATTGGACTCGTTTAAGCAATAGCTGAATCCACCCATTTAAATTTCATCTGTCAATCTATTCTGAAAAGCAAACATATCATAACTTCTCAGTAGATGTCGAATTTATTACAAATACAAAATGGATACAACGGATAGAAAACAAGCCTAGACTTTCTGACCAAGAATAAAATAAATTCCCTGACAAACAAGCAACCATAAACACACAAAATAACAAAAATACTGAAAGAAAAATGAAATTGAAAATTTCTAAATAAGGAAACAACCAATGGCTTATGCGCATTGGAAGTTCTTGGGGGCATACTTTCCACAGTTGTTGAGCAATAAGCTGAGGGAAAGTGGAACATTTAGGTTAATTCCCAACACATTAGCTTTAATGGCAGTGCAAAGGCAAACAGCAGCATCAAGATCAGCAAGTCCTTGAATTAGAGAGCAACATGGTGTTTTAGCTGGGCTACTTCCAATGACAAGGTGCACTAAGTCATTCAACAAATTGGCACACACTTTTAGCTTTAGTGTGTCCTTCGGGCACTTACCCTTTGATGATGGGGTTGATGGGGTAGAGGGGGTTGATGGGGTGGAGGGGGTAGATGGTGTAGAGGGGGTAGGGGTAGGGTGGGGTTTGTGGTGTGGGGGTGGTGGGCATGGGACATAAGTGGAACTAACCATATTGAAGAAAAGAATGTTCAATGTGAGAACAAGAGCAATTGAGGATGCACCACCGAACTTAGCCATTTTTCAGAGTTAATTAGCACTCTCAACGATTGAATGTGCCTAATTAATGAAAATGTTGTTTGCTTGGTGTTTGAAATGATGAAATGAGTGGGTATTTATAGGTAAAAATTTTGATTTTTTTTTTTTAATATATATTTTCAAATTTCTGAAATTAATTTGATGAGAGAGCCCATGTGGACATATTGCAGCGGGAATACAGAGACTATATATCAAGACAAGTTGGCAAATGGAACTTGGGATAGGATTGTGATGAATTATAGACTTTGTAGTCTTGTAAATTTCATTAGTTGTCTATTTATCTTCTTCCTCAAAGAAAAATTATCCACCCTTTAATTTCACATGGGACTTCACTTATTCTCTCTAATTATTTGAACACTGATCTCGAGCATGCTCGATCGACCTGTGTCAAAACTTGGATCCAATCAAGATTAATTTTCTTTTTGTTCAGCTTGGAAACTAGCTAGTAATAGTGCTGTCTATTTGTTCTACTATGCAAGTGGAAGAGTAAAAAGGAAGATATGCCAGAAATGCTTAGGTTGGGATTTTGTACACTACCAAGAAGTTTCTTCTGTACACTACCAAGAAGTTTCTTCCTATATATTTTTCTATTAATATTGATAGCAACTGTTCATTTTTCTTAATCTGACAACAATAGTTATGTCTCAATTCTAAATAAGTTAAGATCAGTTTTATGAATAAAATCATCTCGGACCAAAATTATACACAATATAAATAAAAATTGAAAAGTAGTACTAGAAGTTCTCTATATTTTTTCATTGGACGAAAAGCTCCTAAAATGCATGGTATCCTGAAATAAATGTATTAACCTGACTAAAACATATTTCCGATTAATTATTTTCTCTATATTTTTTCATTGGGAGAAAAATCTCCTAAAAAGCATAGTACCCTGACGTAAATGTATTAACCTGACTAAAACATATTTCCAATTAATTATTTTCATGTTTTGATTCCAGAGGAAAACAACAAAAAAGACATAGTGCGATTGATGCAAATGAACATCATCCAGCTATAGTGAATCTTTTCTGTTTATCACTACTCCGTACTATATTGATTTGACAACAGCGAACTCACCTGACACTAAACAAACAAGTAATTGCTCGCAAAACAGGACAGTATATATTGTAGAGAATGACACGTAGAAATAATTAAGATTGAGCCGTGACATATAGAGGCGGATGGAGCACTATAATTTGTGATTCAATTGAACCTCAAATTTTTGATGTCAGGTGTAAATTTATGTAACTTTATTAAAATTACAATAAATAGTAGATATGAACTCATAACTTTAGAAATGTAATGGTTTAGTGCTAAAAATTTAAGATGTTAAACCCCTAAAATTTAAAATTCTAGATCCACCTCTGATGACAGAGAAGTGATTTCACGGATTAATAATGTGCTAATTGAATAATCAGCCTTAATAACAGGTTAATCAGAAAAGAACATCCTGTGATCGTGGGTCGTCTAACACTATGCTCGAATGTCCTAATTAAATTTTAGAGAAGAAAAACACTACCCTTTTTGTCTCATTTTATGTGACACTTTTCATTTTTTTCGAGATTTAAATTATATAAACTTTAACAAACATTTAAAAAATGTTGTTTTTTTATCATATTGATATGAAAAAGAATTACAACTTATAATATATTTTGTATATTTTTTTGAATATCTAAATTTTAATTTTTAAGTATTAAGTTGATAAATTCAATTTATCTTCAAATATTAGTCAAATTGATTTTAGAATAAACGAAAAGTGTCACACAAATAAGATATAGAGAGTAATTTTTTCTTTATGGAATATGACTTTCAGCCTGCTCAGAAATGTAATGATTGGAGGAGTGTCAAATGGGAAGTTTGATTAATTTAGGTAAGTCAAATTAAACTGAATCAATAAAAAGGTTATTGTCCAATCTTGCTCGAAAGTTAGTTAAGTTGTGCTCAGATAGGTTGGGTCAAGATACCTAAATAACGGTCATACAAAGTTCAATTCGTGCAACTCTTTGGTGGAATACAAGCATAAATAGCGGAAGGAAATAGCCAGGATCGAACTTGCATATAATATAGACAACACATAATCAAGATTTTAATCAAACATAAAATCAGTACTTATCTCTTGAAGAGTGACCTGCAAATCGAACCTTAATGCATCCACGCGATCTTCCTTCAGTTCCACGGTTTGCAGTCTTCTTCTATTAAACTAGGTATTCTATGAACAAGAATACCTGAGTGGCGAGTATTACGGCTAGGAAAAGGTGTCTCTCTTAGGGCAGAAAAACATTCTATATATAGCCACGTTCTAGGGTGTAAACCCTGGTTCAAAACGTCTGGGCTTGCTTTCCCCACAAGAATATTATTTTCCAAGTACAAGAATAATTAGGCATAGCAAGGACCACATATTTAATAACGAGACTTCCAATTGTGGCATTAATTCGAAATATGAATGAATTAATCCTACCACAATAAATTATAATTTATTCCACTAAAAAACTGTAACTGCACTCTTCAGTTTAATTTCGAAATTATACATCAAAACTTATTTAACTCCACCATGTTAAGATTACAGATACCAATCAATTAAATTAAATTACTGACAATTTAATTCATTGACTAATTAAATCCTTTTTACTTTCACTTAACTTATATCATGTGACAGATACAAAATCCACCTGCATGATTTTCACATGATGACATGAGACTTTTAAGCATCCATAAAGGGGTATCGTCAATCTCAAGTCGAGACATGAATTCTATCAACTAATTATTATTTCACAAATGTATTTTGCTATTATCCAATTTACCAGGAATACATAGACCCGCAATTGAGCCGTACCTTTTAATAAATTAAAATAATGACCAAATCACATTGATCATAATATTCATATCAAGATTAAGAGTATAGAACATTTAATGAGCTAGAGAGATTGTTTTATATATTCAGTACAAAAACACTTATCTCTACTTGGTGTTGTGATCGAAGTAACAGGGCGTCATGAGGAAGCCTACAATTGCAAACCTTGAACGGCGCGGCGATAAATCAGAGGACAAAGAAAGGTATACTAAAGACGCATAATACTTTGATATTATTTGGTTAATTGGTCTACATAAAAAACTAATATAAAAGAAAGCATAAAAACTTATGAGAGAAAAATCTCCCCTTAAACAAAACTCTTTAATGATCTACATTGTGGATGCTATTGTGTTCTGTTGTATGAGAGGGATTCTTCAATTTATAGAGGTTTAAAACCTTTTCCTCCAAGAAAAAGACCAGCCAAATATGGAACATAATTATATTTTTCCTTCAGGAAAAGTAAAGCAATTATGGTTATACTTTGACTTTCGTTTCAATACACGCAAAATGTATTAGCACAAGAAGTTGAAATAAGCTCATTCCCATAATCAAGATAAATTATATTTTATTCTCGTGCTACAATCATAACGATAGCTTTGTCAAATTTTCATCTTAGATTGTGAACATAAACTTTATACTTATAAGAACCAAGGATTTAATCTTATGTACATAAGCTAACTCTACACACTAAATCATCTACTATAGAAGTAAACAACACACATACTAGTACATGATCTATTTAACTCTATTAAAAATTGAATAAATAATTATTTTATAATAAATACTATATCCAAACACATGGTTAATAGTATATATCCAACAATCTCCCACTTCGACTTTTAACCATGACAATTATTAGAATATACCATATCTAAATGCATGGTTAATGGTATATACTCCAACACTCTTATAAAGTTTTAGATTTCTTACGTATTTGTTTTTCTTTTGACTTGTATAATTATCAAACAAAACAAATATTATTTGTTTCTTCTTCTTTATTATAGCTACATAATATATCAAACACAAAAAATATAATTTTTTTTAACAAGGTTTCTCATGAGTGAGATTTAAGTTATATACTAAGTCCAATCGATTCAATTTGAGCTTGTCAATATAGGCAGAGTTAATAAATAAACGGGTCACTAACCCGCCAAACCAGCTTGAACGAATTAGGCGAAATCATATTTTAATAAACTAATTTGACACTCCCATAAAAGGCAGTACCTTAGGTTATTTTATGATGAACTACGTAGTGAATGGCGTACGTCCTACATTTAACTATACAATAAGCATGAGTCCCATGAACGACCAAGGGTAGTTCGGTAAACTCACCTTGTACAAAATTTATTTAACTATACAATAAGCATCGTATTTTCTCACAAATTCTCCACGCACCTAGAACGTTCTCCTTTCAGGTGTGCTTCTTTTCCGTACTATTTCTCTTGCTCCTTTGGTAGTTCTAGAAGAATCAATTCTTTTCTCTTTTGTTCCAGATTTTCAAGGACGGATCTTTGCTTTCTCATCTGAGTGTTGCATTTTGGTAAGTTTATCTGAAAGTGCATTCACATTTTCTTAGGTTATGATAATTTTTTCGATAATCTCTAAAAAATTCCCGTTCGTATGTGAATTTTTGAGGTCTAATTAGTTTTTTCTATTCTGACTTCATGATTAGGATCTAAATATCTGACTCTGTCCTTTAGAATGATGTACGTGCTGCATATTATGGTCCTTGACTATTGTCTTTTTTTTTTCTTTTTTTTTTTATATAAATATCAATCTGCCTGCTGTAATTTGTGAGATGTAGTCCTCAGATCAAACTTCTTTGCACCTTCTTTACATCCTATTCTAGTTAGTACTTAGCTAGATGTAATTTCTTTATTTGACTAGCAGTAAAAATGTTTACATTATTTTCAATTGCAACCAGTGGAAATTAAACTATAGCACAAATTAATAGGGACAATCCTACAACGCATGTTGGGCGCAATTTTTTTTTCTTATGACTGAAATAAATGAATTGCATCAACATTTTAGTACTGAACAAATTCACTTAATTGGTACGACATGACGCTTCATCATTAATCATTTTTGAAACCAAGTCAAATCTCAACAATTATGACGTTTCACGACCTCAACAGACCTCTAATATCTCGGATAAGTTTCCACTTCTCAATCACTAAAACTTAAAAGGTGATTTATTGAAATAGATTCTTTACTCTTTTCTGAATATTTTTAGTTCATTATAATTTATTTTTTTTCACTTTTTCACTTAATTGATGGGATAGTTAGCATCCACACAACTTTGATTTCACTGCCAAGCAAATGGATCTTTTTATACTTCTCATATCTTCGAAATCTCCTGTCAAGACAAAAAGATTAAGAAATTAAAGTACAAAACGAATAAACAAGACGAAGCTGTCCTGTCACAATTCGTTGAGTTTCTAAGCACCTATTGCGCAGCTTATGCATAAAAATAACAAACAAACAAATAGCATGTTGCATCAAGTTGTTTTCATTAAAATTTCATAACCCAAGCTACTACCATTTATAATTGAACAAGAATCTATGGTTTACTTTGAATATATGAACAAGCTAAGTATCAAAATATCTATTCCCTTTGATTATGGATTGCAAAATAAAAAGTTAATGGAAATCTTTTAATGAACATATCCAATGATCACCTCGCAGTACCATCTTTGACCATAAATTTTCAATATTTGCGGTGATTTTTTTTATTTTCATATACTGGCCATGCACGAACTACGATTTATCAATACCACGCATATTATAATGCTAAAAATATAAAGAAAATTAATTGCTAAAAAACTCATTGCCACATGGTGCTTTCTAGTACTGACTTCGCTAGTATTCAACTAGTTGCACAAATACGTGCATTGTTGACAACCACGTTTTTTAGATTCTCTTTTTTCCAATAAAACGGAATTAAATCATTGACTTGAAGTGGTGAACCTTAATGAGATATTTTTAGGTTTGAATTTTGCATACTTAACGAAGGAGCACTATATTTGCATCCCAACTCTATGTTTTACCTGCTTTTAATAAGGATGTTCGCTTGACGAGTCGACGTTCAAGAACTTTAGCAGCCAGAACAATTCCAATTTGTAGTAACTCTTTTAACTCCACTCTCGTTTAATTTTAATAAACGTATCCATATTAGCAACAACAAAAAAAGGAAGGAGCATGATGTACTTAAATGTCTCATTATTGCACGACCCGGTGCTTCAATGGCTCGAAAAGACGACCAACTCGTCTAACTTTTAGTGATGTTATTTCAAAACCAGGTTGTATACCGTTTTAGTTTGCAACACTTACTATCTTTGGAAGGAGATTGATGTGTGTGCGGATGAAGTATAGCATTGATAGCTAAAAAGAAAAATACAACTATATAAAAAGTGTAGCAATACTCTTAATGGTATGAGGCCTTTTGGGAAAAATCGTCCAGGTTTGATCCGAAACGGACAATATCAAACCATATTAAAAGTATATTTGGGTTGGTTTAACCCAACAACTGGTATTAGAACCAATTACGAGATAGGTATGGAATTGGCAGAGTTGGTGGAGTGGGTCCGACTTACTGCCTTTGTCCTTCTACTGGCCGATTTACTACCTTTACGGCTTTACCCGTAGCTTTAAATTGGAGACACATACGCAAAAAAGAAGCCAGTAATGTGGGTGGCACAAAGTTATTCTCTATTCAATAGGAGCCTATGTTTATTTTTTGGGAAAACTACGTATATATACATGTTAAAGAGAAATATTTACGAAACTTGACAATAGTTTTCCTTATTTACCAAACATAACGATATTTTACGAAACATGACGGATTTTCATATATTTTTCGTTTTTTAATTTTATTTTCAGAAAATAATTTTAAAAAAAAATAATTTTATTAAAAAAAAACTATTTTAAACTTCTTTTTTTTTTTTTTGCTCAAAGGCTTAAAAAATTACCTCAAATTATTGTGTATGAAATGTGTATGTGTAAGCGAAATTTTTAATATGGTTTTTCATACACAAAATGTGAATGAAATTCTAAGTCTTTAGCGAGATATGCACATTTCATACCATTCTCATACATAAAATTTTGAGCGTAATGTTTAAGCCTTGATCGAAATATACACATTTCATTCGTTTTTCATACACAAAATTTGAGCGAATTTTTTAAGCCTTGAGCAAGATATACACGTTTCATACACAAAAATTTAAGCGATTATTTTAAGTCTTGAATGTTGTATACAATGTTATTGTAGTTGTATTAATTTTAGAGAAATCTAATATGAACTTTATACACGAAAATGTGAGCGAAATTCTAAGCCTTGAGCGAGATATAACGTTCATACTGTTTTCATACATACAATTTTGAGGTGATTTTTTAAGCCTCGAACGAGATATACACATGTCATACAGTTTTCATACCATTTTCATACACTATATTTTGAGCAAACTTTTTAAGCCTTGAGCGAGATATACACATTTCATACATAAATTTTTTAGCGAAAAAAATAAAAAACATTTAATTTTTTTTTTTTTAAATTTTAAAAAAAGGGTTTGTAATGTTATGTTTTGTAAATAGAAAACTATATTATAGTAGGTAAAAAAAATTCTCTCTCTAAAAAGTTAAACATAGCCGTTAAACAAAAGTTCCGTTACCACCGAAGATCTCTTCCACCAAATCGATGGGGTCGCCGACAGGTGACCCTCAGTCGACCGCACAGATACAACCCCCCTATTCCAAGAACAACCAATTTTCAAGGAGCCCATAGTAGGTAGTTCATATCTTTTGCCACTCTATCGGAACCTCCAATCTTTACAAATCGAAATGACCCAAATCAAATAATTGCAAGAAGAACGACTCACAACGGGATGCCAGCCTTGGTATTCAGACATCGACATTACCATGGGGTAATGACAAATCCTTGCAGATGGACAATTGTTGGAAGATTCATAAAATCAAGACCCCAAATTGATACGATTAGGTCAAAATTTAATGAGAAATTCGCTATGAAGGGCTCTGTCAAAATTGGGGTTTTTGATAATTTCAACATTTTTTTGACCTTCAACAACGAAGAAGACTTTAATGGCATTCTATATAAGAGAGTGATTGAGATCGAAGGTTTTCAAATACGCCGCAAAAATGGACTCCTAACTTCAAGCCTGAGGAGGATCTACCGATTGAGCCAGTGTGGGTTTTGTTACCAGGTTTGCCTTTTCATATGCACACATGGCATTATACTAAACAAATTGTTGCTGCGGTAGGTACGCCTATCGAAATTGATATGGCGACTAAAACGATGAATAGACCAAGTATGGCTAAGATCCGTGTTGAAATTGATTTAATGAAGCCTTTAATTCATAATGTCTGGATTGGTACTGAGGATGACAATGAACCTCTTAAAGGTTACGTTCAAAAAATTGAATATGAAAATATTCCTAAGTATTGTAAGCATTGTAAGAAATTAGGACACAATCTGATGGAATGTCGTGTGTTGGAAAGGAAAAAAGAAAATGAAAAGAAAGAAGTGGAAAGGATGAAACAACACACCAACCCAAAAGAGGATGTGCTTAAAACGGATGGAAAAGAAAATGGTCCAAATGGGAAAAATGAGGTGCAGAACAGAGGAAGAGATCAAAGATCCCTGCCAGACCAGTTCAGAAATAGACCAAGGGGTAAAAGTGAGCCTCCTAAAGTTTTTAAGCCTACGGGTGCTGTATTTGGGATTGATAAGCCTATGCCAATATCTGGGAAAAAACAGAATGAAAAGAATGCTGAGAAAGGTATGAGTGCTGAGCATCAATTGGGTGGGATGGAGCAAAGGAACCAAGATGACTCTATTCGGGAAGAGACTAAGGAACAGCTTGATCAGAATAAGGAGAGTCTACAAAAAGAAATAGAATCTCAAGGAATTCCAAAAGAGAAGGTTGACAGTCTTGATAACACTGGGAAAGATCAGCAAGAAGATCAACCTATGAGGCAGACTGTTTTGATCAATAATCCAAATGAACTCACGGTTGATTTGTTCGAAGGTAAATGGCTGGAATTTGGGAACAAGAAATCGAAAAGCAGATCAGGGAAGAAGGGAAGAAGCCCAAGACAAAAGGGGAGCAATGAAAAAGATAGTATCATGATTACCCAAAATAGCTTTGATGAACTTATGCAGGAAGATGAAAATTTCAGTGATAACAAAAATGAGGGAGATACTAGCAAAACAACAGAAGAAAGAATCAATGCCAAGGAGACTAACATAGATGAAAACGATGAATGGGCTGATAAAGAGTCTTCCGAGGAAGAGAATACATCAGATAGCTCTGAAGATATGGAAAGTGAAAGTGACGAAGAAGAGGAATCAGACAGCGAACAGGAAGAGCAGCAGAAGCAAATAGAAAAACGTGATATGCCAGCTAAGAATAATAAGTTTTCTATGAAAGAACAGAGTGGGGAAAAGGAAGTGAATCAAAATGTACCTCCTAAGACAAGGAGACAAATGAAGAAATCACAAGATCATTCCAAAAGAATTTTAAATGATCAAGATTCTTAATTGGAATATTAGAGGCATGAAATCCCATGCATCTACAGAAAGGGTAAAGTTTTTAATCGCTTCACATAGAATTCAACTTATTGCTATACAAGAGCCTTTCATAAAGGAAGACAAAATTGAAAGATACAAAAAGGAGATGAATATGCATGAATGCTTTTCCAACTGCAGTAACAAAATTTGGGTTTTCTGGGCTACGAGCATTAAATGCTCTATTTATACTAATGAGGAACAGATGGTCACTTGTAAGATTATTGATAATGATAAGGAGTTATATTTTTCAATAGTCTATGCCAAATCTTCTAGGAAAGGAAGGGAAGAATTATGGAACCATATGAGAATCTTTGCCTCTACTATTAATGCACCCTGGGCAGTTGCAGGAGATTTTAATAGTATTCTTGATGCTGAAGAAAAAATTGGGGGAAATCCCCATAGACTAAGCAAGAGTATTCCATTCATGGAATGCCTCAGTGATTGTGGTTTAAGAGATAGTGGATATACGGGGCATGTTTTTACCTGGTGCAATGAGAGAAAAGAAAAGAATGTAATCTGGAAAAGGTTAGATAGAATGGTGCATAATGAAGAATGGGATGATCTTTTCTCAAGTACTAATGTACAACATCTTCCTAGAATTGGATCAGACCATTGTCCCATATATATTACTATGGATAATCCTCAAAATTCATTTGTCAAGTATTTTAGATTCCTTAACTTCTGGGTTGAATGTGAAGGCTTCCAGGAAGTTGTCAAATCTAGTTGGAAATCTAATACAAAAGGTAATATCTTTTGGGAAGTCCAACAAAAATTAAAGAACACTAGTTCTGCTCTTAGTTTTTGGTCTAAGAATACAGTTGGAGATATTTTTATGAATACTCATGACATGGAAAACAGAATTTGTGAGCTTGAACAAAAATATATTGACAGTATGGACTCTCATGATAGAATGCAGCTGAATAAAGCCAAAGCTGAACTGATTTCTCATCATAAGAAAGTGAATGAGTTTTGGAAACAAAAGGCAAATTTGAAATGGAACCTCGAAGGGGATGAAAATACCAAATATTTTCACTCCATGGTAAAAGGAAGAAGAAATCACCTCCATGTCCACAGAATTCTAGAAAATGATGTATGGGTGGAAGGAGAAGATGAGATTGGGACTGCAGCAGAGAAATTCTATAGGAATTTGTTCTCTCAACAGGGACAATGTATTGATATGAGCATAATGGACCAGATTCCTAAGAATATTAATGATATGGACAATCAGATGCTTCTAAACAGTCCTAATGAAGAAGAAATTTTCAAAGCGGTTATGGACATCAACCCAAATAGCTCCCCAGGTCCAGATGGGTTCAGTGGCTTATTTTTTCAGAAAACTTGGGAGATTATTGGGAAGGATATTACTGATCTAGTGCAGGCAGTTTTCAACGGAGATCAGCTTACAAGATACTACACTAACACCTGCCTAATTCTTATCCCTAAAGTGGATGAACCTCAGAATTTTTCAGAATTTAGGCCTATTAGTTTAAGCAATGTTACTCAGAAGATCATATCAAAAGTTTTAAACTGCAGGCTTGCTTCTCTGTTACCTAAAATAATTTCTTCCAACCAAAGTGGTTTTATAAAAGGAAGAGCTATTGGAGAAAATGTTCTACTGGCACAGGAAATGATTCATGATATGAAGCAGAACAATAAAGGGGGAAACGTTGTATTCAAAATAGATATGAATAAAGCCTATGATAGGATCTCTTGGCACTTTATCTTATTTGCAATGAGGAGAATGGGATTTGACGAAAGGTGGATTCATATCATCTGGAATCTATTATCCAACATGTGGTATACAGTGGTCATAAATGGAAAAAGACATGGATTCTTCAAATCAGAAAGAGGAGTTAAACAGGGAGACCCTATTTCACCTTCTTTAGTTATTATTGCATCTGAATGTTTATCTTCTCTTCTAAATAATTTATATAATAAGAGGGAGTTTAATGGTTTTAGTATGAATGCAATTGGTCCTAAGGTAAATCATTTAGCTTATGCAGATGACTTGATAATTTTCTGTTCAGGGAAATCTCATACCTTGAACCTTGTTATGGACTGTCTAAAAAGATATGAAGAAAACTCTGGTCAGCTAATAAACAGGAATAAGAGTTGCTTTGTTATGAAGGAAGATACCTCCTCCAAAAGAATTAGAATAGTATCTGATATTTTACAGGTTAGAAGAGAAGTATTTCCCATAACTTACTTGGGTTGTCCTTTGTTTGCAGGAAGGAAAAGAATTCAATACTTTGCTACAATGGCTACTAAGATCCTGAAAAGAATGAATTCCTGGCAAAGCAAGCAACTTTCTACTGGAGGAAGGATTATACTAATAAAGCATGTTCTAAGTGCCATGCCTGTGCACTTATTATCTATATCTCAGCCCCCCAAAACCATTTTAAAGCAGATGGAAGGGATGTTTGCCAACTTTTTATGGGGAAATTATAATGGGAAACCCAAATTTCACTGGGTGGCATGGCACAAAATGTGCTTTCCAAAGGAGGAAGGGGGAATAGGAGTGAGATCTTTGCAAGATATTACGAAACCTTTGGAGCTAAATTATGGTGGCAATTTAGAACCAAAGACAATATTTGGACACAGTTCATGAAAGCCAAATATTCAAAAAGAATTCACTCAATGGCTAGAAAATGGAGTTATAGGCACTCTCATACTTGGAGAAGGCTATGGAAGATAAAAGATAAGGTGGATCATTATATTTTATGGAGGATCAACAATGGTAGCAGCAACTTCTGGTGGGACAACTGGTCAGGTCTTGGTAATTTGAGCCAATTTGGGCAAGCAACTACGTCTATCAAAGTCAAGGTTTCTGAATTTATTGATGGGGATCAATGGAATATGAGCAAAATTAGACAGAAACTTCCTTCAAACATCGCTAACTCAATCAAAGAAGTGCAGATTCATACATCCTTAGAAGATGATCATCCTATATGGACAAATAGCAATAATGGAATATTCAGTTGCAAGACTGCATGGGAAATATTGAGAAAAAAACAGATGGTTACCATAGCCAACAAAATGACCTGGCACAAGAATCTCCCTTTCAAAACAGCTTTTTTTCTGTGGAAATTAATGAGGCATTGTGTGGCTGTTGATACCAACTTAATCAGATTCAAAGTTCATCTCCCTTCAAGATGTTCTTGTTGTATCAACCCGAAACAAGAGGAGGAGGAGCATTTTGTTTCACAAAGGTATGATTGCTCAACAATTATGGATATACTATAATAGAATTTTTGGAATTTTGCAGGGAAATGGATGCTTAAGACAACAAATAATCTCATGGTGGATAACTAAGGCTGGAAATCCATTACAGAAACTGCTACTACAAATTCTTCCAGGGACTATTATTTGGCAGATTTGGAAATCAAGATGCAAGCAGAAATACGAGAACAAAAAGATGGATTTAAACAACATCATATACAACATCAATACACAAGTTGCAATGATAGTTCACAAGCAGTACACGATGATCAGTCCATACCTGAAAGGAGAAGAATTATTTCAGATGAAGGATAAAGTTACACAGAAGATTAATCACATAATGGTGAAATGGGAAAGGCCTAAGGTTGGATTTGTAAAACTGAATTCTGATGGTTGTACAAAAGGAAATCCAGGGCCTAGTGGAGCTGGGGGCGTCATTAGAAATGAGCAAGGAAATTTAGTTACTGCTTATGGGAAATTCCTTGGCCATATTACTAATAATATGGCAGAAGTTTTAGCTGTTGAAATTGGAATTGCTTGGTGTAAGGACAATGGATACAGCAGGCTGGAAATTGAGGTTGACTCAAAAATGCTAGTGGATTGGATAAAAGAAACTACAGATGTTCCGTGGAATGCTTGGGATTCCATTATGCGATCAAAGGCGATGCTTGAGAAAATGGAGGAATGGAGCATAATACACTGTTTTAGAGAAGGGAACAAAGTAGCTGATGTATTAGCTAATTGGGGATTACGATGCAACAACACAACGTGGATATCTCAGTTCCATCTGTTGCCAAAGGAAGCAAGAGGGGCGCTCAAAATGGACAAAATGAACTTCCCTTCCTTTAGGACCAAAATTATTAGAAACTCCTTCTCTCTGAATAGGAGCATGTATAGAACTTACACTTTTGATGTCCCTTGAAGCTTGATCTTGATAGAAAATCAACTCTTTTTTGAAAGCTGATTAGAAATCCTACTTTTGCTATAATTGGAGTCTGTTCCAATTAAGTAGGTACAGGGAGTGTTCACTCCTTGGCTGTGTATATTATCCTTTTGATTAATGAAATGCATCCACTCGTGAAGATGGATGAATTAAACAAAAAAAAATAGAAAACTATTGTCACGTTTCGAAAATATTTCTCCTTAATATGTATATATACGTAATTTACTTTTCATCAATACCAGCGAAGTCAATATTAGAAGCATAATGTGGAGTATCAGGAAGAACAATATCCTTTAGGTCAAAATGTGAATACAAATATTAAGCTTTCTTTATACTTTTTGCACTATAATATGTCTGATATATAGATCGTGGCCAGTCTATGGAAATCCAAAAAATCACCGCAAAATATTGACAATTTATCGTCAAAAATGCTAATGCGAAGTTATCATTGGATATGTTCATTATAATATTTTCATTTATTTCGAAATCCATAATCACAGGAATAGATATTTTTTATACTTGTTCGTATAATCAAAGTAAACCATAGATTCTCGTATTTTGATTCACGGGTTTGAAAATTATGGCCTTAACTATTAAATTGTAGCTTAAATATTGCAAATTTAATGAAAGCAACTTGATGCACTGTGTATGCTAGTATTTGTTTGTTGTTTTAGGCATAAGCTGCCAATAGGTGCCTAGAAATTCAACGAACTGTCAGCACAGCTCTTTATTATTTATTCATTTTGTACTTTAATTTCTTAATTTTTTGACATTGAAAGGAGATTCCAAAGATGCGATAAGCACAAAATAACCGATTTGCGTGGTAATTAAATCAAAGTGTGGACGTAACGATCAATCAATTAAGCGAAAAGTGGTAAATATTATATTAAGATTATCTCAAATGTAATTAATTTAATTTGGAGTGCTATGTCATATTTTCGATATAAATACTCCATATGTTTCAATTTATGTGACCACATGACCCACTCAATAGGATTGGTGGCCTAGAGTCAAACTTTAAAAAGAGGTCTAAAGTTTATTTAATAAAACTAGCTTCTCCGTGCGAGATACGTGCGTCCCATGCCTCGTACATGCATCCCGTGTCAGTTATCCAAAGTTGAATGACGACTTTTATGTGACAGAAATATAAAAATAACTTTTGTGTGATAAACTTTGAAGTTGCCATTTTAAAAAATAATTTACACCTTGAGGTGGCGTGAACCTTTTATTTCATCAAGGAATGTACAAAACAAGAAACAAAGGTTAAGAATAACCTTTGAAGCAGAGCATTTACAAAATGCATATGCTCACTTGTGGTACATTATAGTGATTCATCTCTCTAAGCAAATAATTAGCTAGGCTCCTAAAAATTAAATTGTACAAAGATGTTCTTACTTTGTTTATGTCTGATTGATGTCATGTTTGCCTTGTCAAGAATATATGTCCCTACCACATTTTTAGGAAGATCGTTGAACTCAAAAAATTGTCCATTTTGTTTTTTGATGCTTCATTTTGCTAGCGTGTCCGCGACTTGATTAGCTTTTCTTTTAACAATATTATATAATATGATTTGTCTAAGAAAGCATCTATTTAATATGATCTATGGAGTCTTGAAGTTGTCATGCTATCTTCATATTGCCCTTAGCGCATATTGGCAATAACAAAGGAATTACAAAAGATTATGTTTTGAAAACCACGAGAAATACCCTATTGCACTCTTAATTTAGCCACAAGTACCTCTGCTAAATTGCTGCTTTCCTTGTCCTAATTTTTAGCAGATGTCGAGATGATAGTTCCATTGTTATTTCTGATAACTCTTCCGCTCCTATTGAATGCTCATATATAATGTAGTTCGTATTTTCCTTACCTTAGTCTTTAGAGCGTATTTTCGTGTATCGATACCAACATAATTTTGACTTTTGATATTAGCGAAATTTTGTTCGTTGCATTGAATTATGCTTCTTCATTGTTAGTGTAGATTGTGTCAAGGAGGTGAGTTATCATGTTCCTTTTTAAGTACACTCTTTATTGGATAAAATTGTATTTACTTAAATGTTTAAGAAATACATTTCTTGAAATCCTATTTTGAATTTTAACATGGATTCTAAGGATAGCTTGGTTCGTAAACAAAACGTGAGATTGGAATTTTAATATATCAGCTTCATTTTTCCTAGGATGGTAAATTTAGTCCTTTTGAAGTTTATAATTAGTTCCTTCGTAATCAAAGGCTGTTGGCTCTATAAAATAATTAAAAAAAAAATAGAAGTTGGATGCATAAACACTTTTAAAAGCACCTAATGATCTCAAGAACTTTGCCAGACAGGGTGTAAAATTACTTCTCTCAGTTGGTGCATGAGCTTTGCACTATATATTTTTGGGGGATCGTAGCTCCCTTTCATTACTTTTTTCTTTTTCTTTTCAATATATATCTTTCATTCATTTTAAGAATGATTCTTCTTTGCCAGACAGGGTGTAAAATTACTTCTCTCAGTTGGTGCATGAGCTTTGCACTATATATTTTTGGGGGATCGTAGCTCCCTTTCATTACTTTTTTTTTTCTTTTCAATTTATATCTTTCATTCATTTTAAGAATGATTCTTCTTTGATATTTTTCCCTCCTTATTACATTAACATACCTATATGAGCGCAAATATTATATAAGTACTTTAATTAATATTATATAAGTACTTTAATTGATTTTCTCATCTTTGCATATTCATAATATATTTAATTAACTACTGCATCAAAGTAATGAGTAACATTTATTTATTTTTATTTAGATGAATATTGCATCTATTTAAATTTAACATCAATATATTACTATTTATTTTCTCTTCTTATCGACATTTTTTTTATTGACGTGGCACACACGTGCAAAACACTTATATTAAAATTAGTTAAGAAAAAAATTCAAACAACGTAAACAAGATATCCATCATTTAATTTATTACACGCCTTGAAATAAAATTTATACCAGCACATTGCCAATCTTGCAAATAGCAAGATTGTACAAAGTCAAGATGAAATATTAACAACTCGTAGACAAGGCTTAGAACAGAATTAAAGCACATTATTAAAGTTTTGGTCCTTTCAAATACTGTAGAAAGTCTTCAAATACTCCAACATCAGTGCCGAGTAGTGAAACTACCATAATGTTTAGCAGTAGTAATAGAAGCATCGTGAATATTGCCACTACTTTGACGATTTTTTATCATTTTGGAAGGCTCTTGAATTCCACCATCATCGTAAATATTGCTACCAGTTTGACGATTTTTTAACATTTTGTTACTACTTTGACGATTTGTAATTATGGTTTTGAAACCCTCTTGAATTTTACCTTCATCGAAAATATTGCCACTACTATAACGACTTTGTATCGTATTGGAAACCTCTTGAATTCCATCATCATTGCGATTCTTAGCAGTGATAGCGCCTTGACGAATTGATGTGGCCGTTGTAACACAAACGACCAAAACAAGGATGGCTAATGTGATATTTTTATCCATTGAGACTATTTTGTTTAATTTCTGTGCTTATGGATATATGGAGGATTCTTTATGCATGCAATTAATATAGGGAACAATTTAAGAGAAAAAGTCGAATTGTTTGTATGTGCCTTTTTGCACTAAACAATCCATTCACTTCTTGACGATCTTTGCATCGTTAATTAATCAAAAATACATAGTTCACCGAGGCAACTTTGAGAGAAAGATTCCTTTATATTGTAGAATAGTTTATATAAAAAAGGGAAAAGGTGCTAATATACCCCCAACTTTGCGATTTAGAACAGATATACCCCCGTTAAAGAAGTGGTGCATATATACCCCTCCCGTTACACAAATGGTGCACATATACCTTTTTTGCTCTCAGAATTTTTTTGAAAAATCATTTCGCTTATCTTTTAATGAAGAAATGTCACGTGGCTATAAAAATAAAAAAAATAAGTCTACCCCTTTTTTTCTACTAGACTTATTTTTTAAAGCCACGGGGCAATTTTTTTTTTTCTAGTGGGTTGTCTCGTTCGTTTTAAAAAATATCTCCTGGGCTTTAAAGAAATTAAGTCTATCCATTTTTTACAATGAACCAGACCCGACCCACCAAACAAAAAATCACCAGGTGGCTTTAAAAAAAAAAAAATCTACAAAAAAAAATAGGTTGACTTTTTTTTTTTGAAGTCACGTAACATTTTTTAAATTAAAAAAAAAAGCTAAATAATTTTTTTTTAAAAAATTCTGTAGCGAAAAGAGTATATTTGCACCATTTATGTAACCGCAGGGGTATATTTGTACCTTTAAATACAAATTAGCGGTAATAATCAATAATGATTGTCGTGAAATGGTAAGTGCTCGTTTTAGTTCATTATAGAGGTCTCGAGTTCGAGCCTTAAGTCTGAAGTCGCCTTTATGAGAAAGACTTTTACCCCTGATATGGGACTCCCAAGCATGGATTCGAATGAACCCGACACGCCGATTTTGTCGAATCCCAAAGCATAAATTAAGGCAACTTTGAGCGGAAGATTCCATTAGAATAGTTTATATAAGACCACAAATTAACAGTAACAACCAACAAGGGTTGTGGTAAAGTAATACGTGCTTCTTTCAGTTCATTCTTAATCAGAGATCTCGAGTTCAATCCTTGAGTCTAGAATCTCCTTTGTTAGAAAGCACTTTACCACTAATGTGAGACTTTCTGATATGGATCCGGATGAACCTAACCCGCCGATTTTGTTGAACCCCAAAGAAATTCCTCAATACCGAATGGGAAATAACTAAAAGTAAAAATGCAAAGCATCAACTTTGTAAAAATTTTAGCCCAACCATAGCGGATGCGCACTTTGGGTGTGCCCTCGCGAATTCATCCGGTTCAGGATTTCTCAATTGAAACGCTAACGCATCCATGGTGAATGTGCATGTATCTTTATCAGCAGAATTCATGGCAAACACACCCATGTTGGGTGTTGTTTCATGATACCACATTGTGGTGACCACTGGTGCGTTGTGTCTTATAAAATAGAGAGTAATCGATTTATAACCAGTCGGTGTCATAAATTTTCAGCAGTATTTATTTTTAGTAAGCACTCGGTTTGTTTTAATTTAATTCCCTGTTTCCGTAAATATAAAAGGTTTGCGTCGTCGGATGAAGTTCATTGCATTGCACAAATTATAGAAGAATAAACAAACAAATGAAAAGTGATTATGGGTGTTTGGTACGAGGAAATTATTTTATTGGAAAATAAGTGTTTTTTTTTTTTTTTACTTATTTTCTAAAGTTTGGTAAGTACACAAAAAAATATTACTCCAAGAAGATTTATATGTAATCTGGCAAAGTACTATGGGGGTATTGGGGTAGGATGGTCAAGGGTAGTGTTTGGGGCAATGGTGGGTGGAAAGCAGTGGCGGAGCCACTCATGGCCAAGGGTGGCCACCTGCACACCCTTGGCTAGAAAATGATATTAGTGTATGAATTAGATATTATAGTTAACCGGATATAAATTAAATTTTGAACACCCTTAAAATAATTGAGATAGATAGCTTAGAGGTAAAGAGTGTTCAATTTTACCTAAAAGTCACGGTTTAAAGCTTGCGTCAAACGCTAGTCATCTTCTTTCTTTAAAAGAAAACATACAAACAATTTCTGAAGCTACTTGGTTGATTTGTATTTGCACTTATTTTCTTCCATGTTCCGACTAAACTTATTTGTATTTGAGTTATGATTTGCATTTGGTTTATTCCTATGTTGGTTTGGAGTTACGTTGGACTCATTTGTTGAAGCTTCTTTAGTCTTTCTTCTTTCCTTCCTATTTCCTAGAAAAGAAGAAGACGTATTGTTAAAAAGAAGACAACGAGATCTAATAGCAAGTTAGCTACCACTTATTTTGTTCTCTTTTCTTTTTAAATTGCTCCTGTGAACATTTTAATTATTCAACTTTGTTCTCTTTCTTTCTTTTTTTTTCAAAGAAAATTAATTAGTCGTTATCTTTCGCTTTGTAACATTCTCGGAATGCTCCTTGTTGTTCTCCACTTGTGGGATTATGTGCCCGGGTATGTTGTTATTTGTTGTTCTTTGTCATTTGATCGTAATCACCGTAAGAGTTTTCTAGCAATGAAATTTATCAAGAATAACTTGCGAAATCAAATGGACCATAAATTTTTAGGCGGGTGTGCAGTGATGGTGTTAAAAAAATTTCATTGTACTCGTTCATCGAAAAAAATTATATACTCGTAAACATTTGAACAACCTTACCAAAATTTCTGGCTCCGCCACTGGTGGAAAGGAAAGCAGGAGACAATGAACTTGGAATGTCACTTATGAAATTTGATCTTCCTACTTCCATCACGAAAGTCGTTTTTCCTCATTTTTAAAGAACTTATTTTCTTAGAGAAAATATTTTCCACAGCATTCTGATCATCCAAACACACCCTATAAGTTGAACAGATTGAATTATATATGATCAATTGTTTAGCAAATTAACTTGTTCATCTTTGACCTAAGTAAACGGAGAAGAGATCATGATCTACCCATTAATTTTGAACCCGTTTAAGGCTTTAAGCAACTCAAGTAAAGCTCAATCCACCCATTTAAAAATCATTTGTAAATCTATTCCGATTGAAGAGCAAATGTAATCATAACTTATCAGTAGATATCAAATTTATTACAAATAGGAAATGGATACACGGATGGAAAACAAGGCAAACGAGCCTATACTTTCTAACCAATTAGAATAAAATAAATTCCCTGACAAATAAGCATCAAAAACACACAAAATACCAAACATACTGAATAATGAAAGAACCAATGGCTTATACGCATTGGAAATTCTTTGGGGCATACTTTCCACAGTTGTTGAGCAACAAGCTGAGTGAAAGTGGAACATTTAGGTTAATTCCCAACACATTGGCTTTAATGGCAGTGCAAAGGCAAACAGCAGCATCAAGATCAGCAAGTCCTTGAATTAGAGAGCAGCATGGTGTTTTAGCTGGGCTACTTCCAATAACAAGGTGCACTAAGTCATTCAACAAATTGGCACACACTTTTAGCTTTAGTGTGTCCTTCGGGCACTTACTCTTTGATGATGGGGTTGATGGGGTGGAGGGGGTAGATGGTGTAGAGGGGGTAGATGGTGTAGAGGGGGTAGGGGTAGGGTGGGGTTTGTGGTGTGGGGGTGGTGGGCATGGGACATAAGTGGAACTAACCATAGTGAAGAAGAGTATGTTCAATGTGAGAACAAGAGCAATTGAGGATGCACCAAACTTAGCCATTTTTCAGAGTTAATTAGTACTCTCAGTTATTGAATGTGGCTAATTAGTGAAAATGTTGTTTACTTGGTGTTTGAAATGATGAAATGAGGGTATTTATAGGAAAAAATTCTGATTTTTATATTTTCAAATTTCTGAAATTAATTTCTAAAATTTGATAAGGGAGCCCATGTGGACATATTGCAGCGGGAATACAGAGATCCATATCAAGACAAGTTGGCAACTGGAACTTGGGATAAGATTGTGATGAATTATAGACTTTGTAGTCTTGTAAATTTCATTAGTTGTCTATTTATCTTCTTCCTCAGAGAAAAATTATCCACCGTTTAATTTCACATGGGACTTAGCTTATTATTCTCTCTAATTAATTATTTGAACACTGATCTTGGACATGCTCGATCGACCTGTGTCAAAACTTGGATCTAATCAAGATTAATTCTCTTTTTGTTCAGCTTGGAAACTAGTTAGTAATAGTGCTGTCTATTTGTTCTACTATGCTAGTGGAAGTGTAAAAAAGAAGATATGCCAGAAAGCTTAGGCTGGGAATTTGTACACTACCAAGAAGTTTCTTCCTATATATTTTTCTATTGATATTGATAGCTGCTATTTATTTTTTTCTTAATCTGATAACAATAACTATATTTCAATCCCAAATAAGTTAATGTCAGTTATATGAATAAAATAATTTCGGACCAACACAATACACAATATAAATAAAAATTAAAAAGTGTTAGAAGTTCTTTATAATTTTTGATAGGGCGAAAAGATTCATAGAAATCATAATATCTTGAAGTAAATGTATTAACCTGACTAAAACGTATTTCCAATTAATAATTTTCATGTTTTGATTCCAGAGGATGCGTATAAACATATTTCCAATTGCGATTGATGCGTATAAACATCAGCCAGATATGGTTAATCTTGTCACAATTCGCTGAACTTCTAGGCACCGATTGCGTAGCTTATGCAAAAAGACAGGAAGTAGCATATTTCATGCATCAAGTTGTTTTCATTAAAATTCCAAAATCCAAGCTACAATTTATAATTGAACAAGAATCTATGGTTTAGTTTGAATCTATGAGCACATATCAAAATAGCTATTCCTTTGATTATGGATTCCGAAATAAAAAGTTAAATGAAAATCGACTTTTAAGTTTTAATGAACATATCCAATGATAACTTTGCATTAGCATCTTTGACTTTAATTAAATTGTCAATATTTGCGGAGATTTTTTTGGGATTTTCATATACTGGCCATGCACGAACCGCGATTTATCAATACCACACATATTATAGTGGTAAAAATATAAGGAAAATTAATTGAGAACCTGAATATCTGTATTCACACTTTGACCCAAAGGATTGTTCTTCCTAAAAGATTCATTTCCACCGGGTGCTTTCTAATACTGACTTCGCTAGTATTCAACTAGTTGCACAAATACGTGCATTGTTGACAACCACGTTTTTCAGATTCTCTCTATTTTTCCAATAAAACGGAATTAATTCATTGACTTGAAATAGTGAACCTTAATGAGATATTTTTAGGTTTGAATTGTATACTTAACGAGGGAGCACTACATTTGCATCTATGTTTTACCTGCTTTAAATAAGGACGCTCGCTTTCAATAAGGACGTTCAGGAACTTTAGCAGCCAGAACAATTCCAATTTGTAGTAACTCTTTAACTCCACTCTCGTTTAAGTTTAATAAGCCTATCCATATTAGCAACAGCAAAATAGGAAGAAGCATGATTTACTTAAGTGTCTCTCATTATTGCACGACCCGTTGCTTCAATGGCTCGAAAAGACGACCAACTCCTCTAACTTTTAGCGTTATTATTTCAAAACCAAGTTGTATATCGTTTTAGTTTGCAACACTTACTATCTTTGGAAGGAGATTAATGTGTGTGGGTACGAAGTATAGCATTGATAACTGAAAAGAAAAATACAATTGTATAAAAAGTGTAGCAATACTCTTAATGGTATGAGGCATTTTGGAAAAAATCATCCAGGTTTGATCCGAAACGGACAATATCAAACCATATTAAAAGTATATTTGGGTTGGGTTAACCCAACAACTAGTATCAGAATCAATTACGAGACGGGTATGGAATTGGTAGAGTTGGTGGAGTGGGTCCGACTTACTGCCTTTGACCGTCTACTGGCCGATTTACTACCTTTACCCGTAGCTTTAAATTGGAGACACATACGCAAAAAAGAAGCCAGTACTGTGGGTGGCACAAAGTTATTCTCAATAGAAGCTGATGAGATGATGGGGATCATGCCGAATTTAGTTCAAGGCTGAATTTAGTTCAAGGGGTAGATTATTGAGTGTGTGAACAAAGTCCACATTAATAGCTGGAAAAAAAAGGTACATATAAGGTGTAGTGATACTTTTAATGGTGCGAGGTCTTTTGAGAAAAACATCACACAAACTGGTTTAGTCCAAAAAAAAAAAAATCTCGCGATTAAGATGTAGGACTCATGAATAATGTGTACGATTGATCATCTTATCTTAAACAAGCCTCGACTTTTCTCTTTATGGACTCTTCATTATGCATGTCTCATGGAGTCCTACCTAGCTATTGAAAAGCCAAAATCTCAAAATTTGCTAGATATATGAATATTCAAAAACTAAGCTTCAGATTTGAGATGAGAAAGCATACTGCCGACACCTTGAGAATTAAATGCCTCTAATATAGCCAAAACAATAACTTGTGATATTATTTAATTCTACAGGCTACAGCTTGCATAAAATAAAATTTCACCTCCAAGAGCTATGACTATTGTCTTTATAGACTCTTCATTATACTTCCGAGCTGGTTGAAAGGTGATATTCTAGAAAGAAAATATAGTAATTTTTTCTTCACTAATTAATCAAGACATTCGAGCACGGCATGATGATCACACGACCCGCGATCATAGGATGCTCTTTTCTAATTAACACGTTATTAAAGTTTATTATTCAATTAGCACATTATTTATCCGTGAAATCACGGCTTAATCTTTAATTAATCCCTCGTGTCATTCTCTACCGTAGATTATCCTGTTCTGGGAGTCATTACTCATCTTTTAGTGTTAATTAGGTGAGTTTGTATTAACATATCATCAGGATATATGTAGCAAAGATGAATAACATCGATATAGATCATATGGATTGACAATATAAGATTAATGTTCCAATGTCCATGCTTGCAGTAATTAAATTTTGATAACCTGATCTGTAAAAAATTTTGCACCGCTAGAGTAAATTAATTAAACACAAAGTTACTAACTTACTATTGCTAGAAAGATGTTTATACATATCAACTTCTTTTCTTCCATGGGAAGAGAACTTGACATCAACGAATAGGAAATGAGATCTTTATCTGATTATCTGAAATTAACTAAGACCTTAATAATTTGAAGCAACAGATAATATGACTGTCGTATACTATATGCTAAGAATGAGCAAAAATTAATTACAAGTAACTTTTTACTAAAAGCATGGACAGTGGAATTAATCTTGTAAAAAGTTACTGGCAATTACTGCTAGTTTCCAAACTGAATAGAAGAATAACCTTGATGGGATCCAGATCTTGGTAAAAGTCCAGCATGTTCAAGATTCAAGATCAATGTTCAAATAATTAAAGAGAATAATCTAAGTCCCATGTGAAAATAAAGGATGAATAAGTTATCTTTGACGAAGAAGATAATAACACAACTGATGAAATCCACAAAACTTCCAAGTTTATAATCCAATAATAGTATAGTATCTCAACTTGCATTCGATCGCCAGCTGGTTGTCTAGATATTCTCTATCCACATGGACCTCTATCAATTTTATGAAAAATAGAAGAAAAAAACTCAGAATTTCCATCTATAAATACCCACTCATTTCATCATCTCAAACACCAAACAAACAACATTTCCACTACTAATTAGCCACAGTCAAAAGTGCTAATTAACTTTGAAAAATGGCTAAGAGCCCGTTTGGATTGGCTTATAGCTTAAAACATTTTTTGCGAACTTATAAGTTTGAAAAAAAATAAGTTGGGGTAGTCCAACTTATTTTTTTTAACTTATAAAATTTTAGAACTATATAAGTCTTTAGATAAACTAAGTTAAATGGGTCCAATTATTTTTTTGAGCTTATTTTAAGATAAAATGACTTTAATTAGTGCGTACAAACACTCAAAAAAGCTAAAAACAGCTTATAAACCAACTTATAAGCCAATCCAAACGGGCTCTAAGTTTGGTGTATCCTCAATTGCCCTTGTTCTCACATTGAACATTCTTTTCTTCACTATGGTTAGTTCCACTTATGTCCCATGCCCACCACCCCCACACTCCAAACCCCACCCTACCCCTACCCCTACCCCTTCTACCCCCTCCACCCCCTCCACCCCATCAACACCATCTACACCATCATCAAAGGGTAAGTGCCCAAAGGACACACTTAAGCTAAAAGTGTGTGCCAATTTGTTAAATGACTTAGTGCACCTTGTTATTGGAAGTAGCCCAGCTAAAACTCCATGCTGCTCTCTAATTCAAGGACTTGCTGACCTTGATGCTGCTGTTTGCCTTTGCACTGCCATTAAAGCCAATGTGTTGGGAATTAATCTCAATGTCCCACTTTCCCTCAGCTTGTTGCTCAACAACTGCGGAAAATATGCCCCCAAGAACTTCCAATGCGCTTAAGCAAATTTCCAATTCATATTTCTTTCAGTTCCAGAAATTAATTCCCAATTCATATGGAGTAATTAATTTGTTTCTTTCAGTGTGTTTGGTGTTTTGTAATTTGTATTGCTTATATATGTTGCTTATTTTCAAGGGAAGTATATTTTTTTTAATTCTAATTGTTATAAAGGAGGCAATAAGTTGCCTTCCTTTCGTTGTATCCAAATTTTCATGAGTAATAAATGATATCTTTTGGATTTATATGTAACATGTTTGATATAAGGACATGGATAGTCGTACTACTGATGGGCTAAGCTTCTTCTTCTATATGCAGGTTATATACTGCTATAAACTTGGTTATTGTAGCTAGCGATATTTATGCACTTTTATACAAAGTATATACATTACTTAAATAATGATATAAAACTTGTATCATAATGTATAAGAGTGTATAAATACCTTTTGCAAGAAAATATTGACTATGCGGGTGTAAATTGAAGGGTTGTCAAATGGGTGGGTTAGATTGATTTTGAACAGGTCAAAGTTGGTTGAGTTAATAAATGTAAAATTTTTACAAACAGCTACCTTTTAGCTCCTTCTAACAACCTATAACTACATGTTCTACATTTACAATTCGTAGCTGGAGGACCCTATATTTACCTAGTAGACGCGTCGACTTAAATATAGGATAAATATAACGGAAATACACACGATGAGAAAACTGAAAGTGCTATATTTATGGAAACAAAATCTATTCCAATTTAAATTAAAATCAGTTTTTAATGTTCCCTGATTCATGCAAATATCCTCCCATTCCATATCTGATCTCATATCTCATTCAAACAGCTAACAAGATATTATGTTATATTGGTGGTTTAATAAGATTTGAAAAGTCTACTCTATATAAACTGATTTGACCTTTTGTTTTAGATTTATGTTTTAATAGTTGTATTTCGTATATATTTTGGCTATATTTTAGTTGTATTTTTAGTCATTGTTAGATACTACTTATACAGTTTTTTTGTTAACTATATTTCATATATATATTGGGAGTGTATTTAGATGAAATTTTAACCACGTAACACCTTGTACATTAAAAGTGGACTTATGGAATATATCTAAGTTATATTTCTTTGTATATTTATTTGTATTTAAATGGTTAAATATACTACAAAAAATTACGAGTTATGGTGAAGAACAATAAACACGAATTAAGCGAAGAAACATGTGAAAAAAATAAACAATACAAAATATACTTAAAATGCACATAAAATATAGATCTGGTTAAGTCACAGATCTGTAATAACTGAACTAAAAAATACAAACGAACTAAATATATTGAAAATACAACATAAATATATAGGTTAAATACACGGTGAAACATAAAAATCAGTAGAGAATCTTACCTTTTTTGGGAATTAGATTTGAATTATGAGTGAAATTAATGAGTAGTTAATTAGAGATAAACAAGGAAGATGAACTATTGTAAAACTGATTTGAAATTGGAGGAAATTAAGGGATATTGGGCATAATGGCGTGTATTTAGGGGGATAGGAGAGAGGGACATTTTTTTGGGCTTAAATTTAGGGGTGTGGGAAGTTATCAGATGAGTGGTAAAAAAGTAATAGCTATAGGAAGTAAATATGTTATATTTTAGCTACTAAATATAATTATTGTAAAGTTTAGTTATGTTCCATAAATAGGTAATAATGTAAGTTATGCCAAGTAATTTTTAGTTAATAAATGGGCAGCTGAAATGGACTAAACAATGGGCCATAACCCAGCCCGCCAACTCTTATTAAATTTTAACTTATTTGTTTATTTTCTTATAATTTGTTTAAGCACCCGATAAACATTTTTTTCCTTATTATGACTATATATATAACATACCAAACAAAAAATATTTTGAAAAAGTTTCTTAAAGGTCAATTTGGGCGGCATATCTGCTCAATTTTTAGATGGGCTGAATTGGACAGATCAAAATGATCTGAGTTAATAGATACACCGGTTAACCCCAAATTTTGGTGGTCATGATTTTAAGGGCTAAATTTGTCACTCATATCTATAGGAAGATTTACAAGAATGTCCTTGGAGGTAGGTTATCTTGAATATTTTACCCCACTTACTACATAGACAAAACTTAAAGTTTAACAAGTTTAGACTTTTGACAATCAAGGTTTGCTCATGAGGCAAGCGGGGGTCAAAAATTTAAGACAGCGCATTCCGAAGGTCATTGGATGTAATTTCATGCTATCATCTACAAAGCAAAGAAAATCGGATTAATTGCAGAGACAAGATTTAAATCTCCTTATTACAATATTAATGTACACATTCAATTGCCTTGTAGTTATTGGATTTTGTTTTGAAGAAGGCACAATCAAACAATTCTAACAGTGGAATCTCTAGGTGAACTATGTTTGTTGATCAATTAACGATGCAAAGATCGTCAAGAAGTGAATGGATTGTTCACTGTAAAAGCAACATACAAACAAATCTCTCTTAGATTCTTCCCTACTGTTTACCCCGAAATCGGATGATCAATTGAATTTATATGCGGGTATAGGATATGTGCTTAGTTCATGAGATTGATAAGACAAAAGAAAGTAGAGGTTTGAAGGTTGATCAATAAGATAGCTAAAGATATAAACGTCATGAACAATATATCATATCATTAACAACAATATTAAGAGGAAACAGCCGTGGCCGAAGGGATGAATGAGAGGAGAAAATGATATATGAGCTTCTTCTATTAAAGGTATTCTTTTGAAGATAAAGGGAGCCAACCTCCTCAAAAAAGGAGGATGTCCTCTATTTATAGTGTTGCCTCCATGGGCCTCGTACAATGTGAAAATAAATAAAATAATCATAGCAAGGACAATTCTGAACAGATTTGGTGGGACTAGACTGACGGCGCCGTCTGACACACGCAAGGTTGGCAGTTGACCATGGCAGGACGCTACTGACGCGTGGCTCTCGTGCAACGGCCGTACCGGACCAAACGGTACACCGGAACAACGGATATACGAACCAAATGGTCCATCGGAGCAGCGGCTATGCGAACCAACGGCCCCACCGGAATCACGTCCATGCGGGCCAACAGCTACACCGGAGCCATGGCGACGCGGACCAACGGCTACACCGGAACAAATGGTAACCCTACTCAGCTCCGGTGCAGGCGCTTCCCCGGTTTAGCTCGAATGCCATCAGGCACGTTCCTCTCTTCTTTCTCTCGGTCCTCATTGCTTCGGTTTTACGTTGTGTCCGGTATTTACCGTATACACCTACATATATTAATAAGTGCATCCATAAATATTAACCCGCCATGTACATATTTCAACACAGAAACAAAATAGTCTCAATGGATAAAAATATAACAGTAGCCATCTTTGTCCTGCTCCTCTGTGTTACCACGGTCACAGCAATCTGTCAGGCCGTTATCACCGCTACAAATCACGATGATGGTGGAATTCAAGAGGCTTCCAAAACGATAAAAAAAAAACGTCAAAGTAGTAGCAATATTTACGATATTAATGCTCCTATTACTACTGCTGAAAATTATGGTGATTTCACTACTCGGCACTGAAGTTGCAAATAGTATTTGATCACGACTTTCTACAGTACTTGAAAGGACCAAAGTTTTAATACTGTATGTGTTTGTAATAAATCTAAGCCTTGTCTACGAGTTGTCAATATTTCAATCTTGAGTTTGTGCAATCTGCTATTAGCTGCATTGGCAATGTAATGGTATGTGTTTTTATTTAAGGTGTGTATCTTATTTTGAATAAATCCATGTGGGTTTCAAATACGAAAAATTATCGTTCAGGACTATTATAGACACCCAATTATTTGACTGTTAAAATAACAAAACATATATAATCTAGGAAATTTTAATGTATTTTTCCAAAATAATTTAATATTTTTAGTGCAGTAAAGTGAAAATGAGTAGGCCATCTATAAAATCTCCCCAAGATGATTTATTGAATAAGATTCTTTACGTTTTTTTTTTTTTTTTTTTTTTTTTTACTATTGTGGTTCATTATTTCTTTGATTTTCTATTTAATTACCACTTTTCACTTAATTGATGGACTGTTAGCATCCACGCAACTTTGATTTCATAACCGAGCAAATGAGTCATTTTATACTTGTCGTATATTCGAAATCTCTTGGGTAAATTTCACAAATAACCATATACTACTATAGATTGTTTGTACTAAAGTCAAAGTTACAAAACAAGGTTGTGACTTTTAAGAAATTAAAGTACAAAATGAATAAACAAGAAGGAGCTAGCCTGTCACCTTCGTTGAACTTCCTGTCATCTATTGCGCTGCTTATGCATAAAAACAACAAACAAACAAACAAATAATGCATCAAGTTGTAGTACGTTTTCATTAAATTTTCAAAATATAAGCTATAGTTGTATTGTTCGGCCCATTCTTTTCAAACCTGTGACTGAAAATACCAGAATCTATGGTTTACTTTGAATATATGAACAACTATCAAAATATCTATTCCTTTGAATATGGATTGCGAAATAAAAAGCTAAATGAAATTTTTTAACGAACATATCCAATGATAACTTCGCATTAGCATCTTTGACGATAAATTGTCAATATTTGCGGTGAGTTTTTTTGGATTTCCATAGACTAGCCACGATCTATCAATACCGCACATATTATAGTGCTAAACTTATAAAGAAAACTAATTGAGAACCTATATAATTGTATTCACACTTTGACCCTATGATTGTTCTTCCCAGTACTCCCTCCGTCTCATATTACTTGGTCACATTACTAAAAATATATGTCCCAAATTACTTGTTCATTTACAAAATCAAGATAGATCAATTAAATATTCCTCATCTTACCCTTAGTATTAAATGTTCTTGAAAATAGTCAATATTGATTAGAATGTATTTATTGGAGAGAGATAGGGGTAAGATAGTAAAATACATATTTTATTTATGATTTCTTAAGAAGCGTGCAAAAGGGAAAGTGGCCAAGTAATATGGAACGGAGGGAGTAATAATTTTATTTTCCATATTGTTCTTTCCAATACTGATGAAAAATTAAACATAGGCCACAAAATTTCCTTGACAGAAGAGAAAAATGATGACATTGGATCCTGTGTGGTTTGCAAAGCTATTGCTTGAGTGGGTTTCCTGTCTTTTAGAAGGGTAGCGGCTGCGGGTTCCCATGTCATAAAAAAAAATGATGACATTGGACTATCTTATATTCAACTAGTTGTATAAATACGTTAATTCTTGATGAAAACAACGTTTTAGATTCTTCTGTTTTTCCAATAAAACGGAATGAATGCATTGACTTGTAGGTTTGAATTTTGCATATCTTAACGAATTAGGAGCACGATGGAAGTGTCTCATTCGCTCGAAAAATAGAGACCTCAAAGTCATTGAATAATAATCACTAGGTTCGCAATCAAAAATTTATATAAATTTATCAATTCCTTAATATTTCATCATTTTCACCCTCTGAGTTGAGGTTGCTGGTGGTGCAAAACAGATTAATCCGCGACCATCAAATTTTCCGAAACCTAACAACAGAATATAGAATTATTACTTGCAAAAACTCTTGCTTAAAAGACTAAATCTCAAATATGCAAGACTTGAATATTCACAATAAGCTTGAGAATTGAGATGAAATCACACGACAAACTCCTTTAGAATGGAATGCCTTTAATTTAGCCAAAACAATCATTTGTAATACTATGAGGGCGTCTGGCTAAGCGCTTATAAGCTAGTCAAACTAGCTTATAAGCAATTTTTAACTTATTTACGTGTTTGGTAAATATTAAAAGTGCTTATAAGCCAAGTACTTATAAGCCAAAATAAATCATAAGTCATAAGTTGGTCTCTCCCTACTTATAATATTTTAGCGTATTTGGTTTGACCAATGATTTTACTATTCTATCCCTAATTATTTTATATAATTCCTAAAATACCTTTTTTAAAAACAAAATTTGGACCCTCCCATTGATTTTATTCCTTCACCAGTTTTTCGAATCTATGACTTCTGTAACCTCTTCAACATCAACAACTTTATTTTTACAAATTCTTCTTGGTATTATTTGGGTGAGAAAATTCTCTTTTACTCTGTTAATTTGCATATTACATAAAGCTATGTTACGATGTATTTTCTAACTTTTTAAATTTTTTGGATCTCCAACTTGCTATCAATTCTCTTCTACCAACTGGACATCAATGATTGCTGATTTGTAAGTTTTATAAAGCATGGAACTCAATCATATTCCTCTACATTCTAGGGTATGTTGTTGTTGTTTTTGAATAATACTATTATCTAATCAATTTTGAACTAAACCTAAATTGAGACATAAATCATTTTTTATTTGAATCAAACAAATGTTTTTAATGAATTTTTCGAAAGGAACTATCAATCTGGAAATTGCAATATTATAATGATCATGTCCTATTAGTTTTAAGGGGAAATTTCAGTAATGTACAATTTAGCACACAAAATTACATTTGGGTAGCATATTTTTAAATTACAAACCTGTGACCCAACAAATTATGGCCGCAGCTTGTATATACAGCATTATACAACAATGTACAACTTTAGACAACAATATACAACTTTATACACCTACTGTAGACAATGTATAAACCTTGTATAAAAATGTATAATAACGTATAAGAGGTGTTTATACACACTTCTACAGTGTTATGCAGTGTTATACAGTGTTTATATAGTGTTAAAAGTGTAACATAATGTATGTGTTTTATACACACTTTACCCTTAAAAAAACACCAACATTAGAAAGAGATTTGGAAGGAAAAAATAGCATCTTGGAGTTTGATAGAGGGGGAAGGGGCGGTGGCTAAGGGGAGGTGGCTATCTCGGGTAATAACTTTTTTAAAAAAATGGGATGAAGGCTACAAAATGTAAAAAAAAAAAAAAAAAAACATGGCCATTTCGGGTAAATACTTTACCGAAAATGCCATAGAGGGTTATTTCCCCTAGTTTAAATAGCTTCAGGGGCATTTAAGTCATGTTAACACAAAAAATTGCTTATCATCACTTTTTTGCCAAACACTTCAACAGCTTATTAATAGTTTCAGCACTTTTATTTAAACACGTAATTGCTTATTTGTTAAATCAGTTTTGGCACTAAAAAATGCTTATCAGCACTTATGTTTATCAGCTATTTTAAATCAGCTAAGCCAAACGGACTCTATTTCTACTGCTCGCCAAATAGAAAAAGTTGCACCTCCAAATACTAACTAAATTATGATAAAAAAGAAAGTGCAAAGGAACTTGCTCTGAGGACTGTATTACTATAAAAAGATAGTCAAGGACCATAATATGCGGAATGTGGTTTTAGCTAATCGGGACATTTGAGCATCGAATCACATGACCCACGGGCATAGAATGTTTTTTGTTCGATTAACGTGTTATTGATTAAGGTTGATTATTCAATTAGCACATTATTAATCCCCGAGGATCACGTACAGCTTAATCTTTAATTATTCCCTCGTGTCGTTAATTGTCCCGCTATGGGAGCCATTACTTTTGTCTTTTTGCGTAAAGTAAGTTGCTATTAACACTAATCAATTTCACCTTGTTGGGGGTTGAGCTAGGTGCTCTTTAGGATTTAATTCTATTTTTTTGGTTGTTATGGTAATCTTTTACAATGTTTACCAAAAAAAAAAAGATATAATGGAGTACATTCGTCTCATTTTGCCGTTCGTAATAATTATTCTTGGAAGTAAAAACACTAACTAATTAGCATATATAGAAAACCTAAGTGAAAAGAGATTAAAAAGAGAATATTTATTGGAGAGATATTAACACCCTAAATGATTAAAGATACTTAATAAATAATGCTATGATAGTCAAAACACATAGTTTCTTAAGGGACATGTAAACAAAACATATGACAATTGGACCAGAGGGAGCAACTATTACTATTAATTTTATATGGTATAACATGTCAAGTTGTCAAAAACAATATATCTAGTGAAATCTATAAGTGGGGTCTGGGTACCTTGTGAAGATAGAGAGGTTGCATGTTTAATTCCGATAGAAGCCTTCTTACAACACGTATCGGGAATGTTAGTTTGCGCATTCTTGTTATTATTTTGTTACGCACTTACATTTACAAAAGAATAGCTAGAAGAACAAAGAAGACCGCACTTTTACTAGTATTAGTTTCCATACTGAACAAAAGAATTAATCTTGATGAGATCCAGAGATTAGCGCAGAGTCCAGCATGTTCAAGATCAATGTTCAAATAATTAGAGAGAATATTATAAGTCCCATGTGAAAATAAAGGATGAAATAAATTATCTTTGAGGAAGAAGATAATAGACAACTAATAAATCCACAAAACAAGTTTATGTTCCAATAATAGTAGTATCTCAAGTTGCATTTGGCAGCTGCTTGTCTCTAGATATTATTCTCCATCCACATGGGCCTCGCTCTCAATTTTCTTCATTAGTTTCAGATATTGAGGTAATAAATGCATAACATATTCAGGATTTCCATCTATAAATAACCAGTCATTTCATCATTCCTCAACAAGAAGCAAAGAGCACTTTCACTTAATTCGTCACCATTTTAAATAGTTGAGTGCTAATTAACTTTGAAAAATGGCTAAGTTTGCTGCATCATCCATTGCCCTTGTTCTCACATTGAACATTCTGTTCTTCACTATGGTTAGTTCCACTAATGTCCCATGCCCACCACCCCCACACCCCAAGCCTCACCCTAACCCAACCCCCTCCACCCCATCCACCCCATCATCAAAGGGAAAGTGCCCAAAGGACACACTTAAGCTAAAAGTGTGTGCCAATTTGTTAAATGACTTAGTGCACCTTGTTATTGGAAGTAGCCCAGCTAAAACTCCATGTTGCTCTCTAATTCAAGGACTTGCTGACCTTGATGCTGCTGTTTGCCTTTGCACTGCCATTAAAGCCAATGTATTGGGAATTAATTTGAATGTTCCACTTTCCCTCAGCTTGTTGCTCAACAACTGTGGAAAGTATGCTCCCAAGAACTTTCAATGCGCTTAAGCCAATTTCCAATTCATATAGTATTTAGTTTCTTTCAGTGTGTTTGATGTTTTGTATGCTTATAGTAGTTGTTTATTTTCAAGGCAAATATATTTTTTATTCTAATTGGTTAGAAGGCGGGCGAGTTGCCTTCTTTTCGTTGTATCCAAGTTTCCTGAAATAAATGGCATCTTTTGGAATTTATATGTAACATGTTTGATGCAAGGACATGGAGTACTAGTGATGGGTTAAAGTTTCTTCTTCTATGCATGTTACTACTAGTTTGATCAGACATTCAGGGTGCGTTGGTAGGGAGGATTTTTCAATTTTCTCATATTTAGTTGGTCAAAATATTTTAGAAAACATCTTCTCTAGGAAAACAAGTTCCTAAAAAATTAAGAAGAATATTTAGAAAATGATATATATATATATATATATATATATATATATATATATATATATATATATATATATAACTTTTCAATTTTCTCATATTTTGTTGGTCAAAATATTTTAGAAAACATCTTCTCTAGGAAAACAAGTTCCTAAAAAATTAAGAAGAATATTTAGAAAATGGCTTTTCTAATATATATATATATATATATACATACATACATATAAAACAAGCTCCATATATAGGTTGCATTCCAAGCTCATTATTTTCTCATTCTCCCAACCCCACCCCTTGACAAACCTACCCCAGACACCCCCAACCCCACACTCCAACCCTACCCTGACCCCTTCCCATATTGTTTTTCTAGATTCCATGTAAATGCCTTGGAACTATATTCTTTCGTTCAATGCCAAATACAAAAAATAAGTTAGAAAACTAAGTACCTATAAGAAAACAATTTTCCAGGAAGCACACCCTGAAATCTCCCATAATAGTACTGTTTTCTTTTAAAGGAATCATGTAAATGGCACGCAAAGTATTTGAATTAATTGGTGATATTTAAATCTCCATATACTGTAATATATAAACACAATCAATTGCCTTGTAGTGATTGGATTTTGTTTTGGAAAAAGCACAAAGAAACTATTCTAGATTAATGGAATCTCTCTCTGAAAATACCTAGGTGAACTATGTATTGTTGATTAATTAACGATGCAAAGATCGTCAGGAAATGAATGGACTGTTTAGTGCAAAAGGCACATACAAACAATTCCATTATGAACGCTCTCTTAAAACCTTCCCTATATATATAAGTGCATTTGTAAACAATGTAACCCTCCCTATATTCAGCATAGAAATTAAACAAAATAGTCTTAATGGATAAAAATATCACAGTAGCCATCTTTGTTTTGCTCCTTTGTGTTACTACGGCCACAGCAACTCGTGTGGGCGTTATCACCTCCGCGAATCGAGATGATGGTGGAAATCGAGAGGCTTTCAAAACGATAAAAAATCGTCAAAGTAGTAGCAATATTCAAGAGGCTTCGAAAATGATAGAAAGTCGTTATAGTAGTGGCAATATTCAAGAGGCTTCCAAAATGATAAAAAGTCGTTCTGGTGGTATTAACAATGCTCATACTATTGCTAAAAATGGATAAAAATCGCCAAATAGCCACTTTTCAGTTCTTCTTTTTGAAAAATAACCACTATCCTGGAGATTCAAAATGGAAAAGGAAAACTATTGGATGATTTTCAAGAATTTCACTTGTAGAATTTGGAATTCCATGAATAGCTATTTTTCAAAGGCATAACTGGAAAGTGGCCAATAAATGTTGCTCCTACCTAAAATTATGGTGAAGACTTCCTACCCTTGAAAGGCCCAAAGCCTTACTGTACTTTAATTGTGTTTTTAATAAGTCTAAAGCCTTGTACTGGTATATGTTCTATTTCAAGGAGTGTATTTTAAGATAAATAATGGGTTTCTTGTTCTGTTACTTTGTATTATTTCGTTTCTTTATCAAAAGGAAAATCTACACTTTTAGTCATGGACGTATTGATATATTAAAATTTTGGTTGTTGTGATTTCGAGCTAAGTAAATGTAACCTTTATTTAATCCAAATTTGTACTTTTGATTATGCTCGTGCATGATCTGAATTGTAACCGTTATTTGCAAGAGTTTCCTTTATTTTGTGACCTTTATTTGCAAGAGTTAAGTACTTCATAACAATAGCCTTTAATTTTCAACCTCAAGAAAAAAATCCAGGAAGTACATTACATGTAATTAATTGAATAAACTTATATTTTTTATTTCTAGTTACACATACTTCGGTCCAAGTAAGTAAATACAAAAGTATGCCAATGCTTTTGTCAAATTACAAAACGTAATGAAAAGATTATAAGTTCTTACACGATTATCAATTATGGGCCTTTAATAACATTTTTTTTTGCAGGGATTGGCCTTCAAAGGCGCTGGTCTTTAATTTTGTCCTTTGCTTAAAAAAGTTATCTAAAGTACCCCGAGGTTCTGGGTTCGAAACCCCGCTCAATCAAAAAAAAAAATCACAAGGCAAGGCTTTCGCGAACCTCTGCCTTCAGGCCTAACATTTGCCCAAAATTAGGCCTATTCGAACAAAAGTTAGGCTTTAAGGCAGAGGTTTGCCTCAAGGCCTAATTTTGGGAAATTTTTTGCCTTAAGGCCTAACTTTTGTCCGAATAGGCCTAATTTTGCTACGAAACTTTATCTTGCGAATTTATTTATTTTTTATGCCGGGGTTCGAACCCAGAACCTCTGAGTATCAGGCGAAGAACAAAAATTAATGACCAGCAATTTGAGGGACAAAAATTAAAGACATTGTTTTGGACTTGTCTAAAATGAATATTGGGCCTACATCAATTTATCCAACACAATCACCATTTATTTGGTCCAAATCATCAACCATTAATGTTCGCAAAAATAGCATGGGATGGCCAGTTTTTTAGCCACTTTTATATTTAACCGACGTTTGAAATATAATTGCAAAATAATCACTTTTTAACGCATAAATAAAATTTGAATAAAAATACAATTAAGATAAAATACAATAAAATAATATATTTAGAGTTTGAAATTTTTATAAGTGAAACTCCGGTATATAATGGGAAATTTCCTTTATGTAAAACTCCATGCGATAAAATTTCTAACGTTTACATATGAAACTCTGACACACTAAGGAATTCAACTTTCCATAGATTCAATAGCGACTGGGTCAGCACAATAAAATGATGCATGCATCACATCCCTGTAAATTACTAGGGGTGTACAAAGCAAATCGACAAACCGCCCTAAACCGATAATCCGAATCAAACTGAGAAAAAAACTCGACTAGTGGTTTGGTTTGATTTTAAAAAAAAAACCCGAACACTATTGGTTTGGTTTGGTTTTAACTAAAAAAAGTTAAACCGAATCAAACCAACCTGACTTTACATTTTATAAAATTTCAAACATATTTTATACATAAAAATATTTATTTATAATGTAATTTATAAATGTTTCTTTAACTTTTTCATAGTTTTTTGTCTTTTAACATATTATTTCAAGCTTGGAATTAGAATTTTGAATAGTCCAATAAATTTTATAGCCCAATGATATTAGTAACTCAAATAAAACTCAACAAAAATCTAATCAATACTAATACTAACAAAAGAAATTCATATCTAACACTGGAATGACAATAATTTTGATATCTATTCTTTAGTTTTATATTAGTGTAGAAAGTGAAAATACATAACTTAATTTATTTTTTTCTTTAATATCCAGTCATATAATTAATATTTATTAACCGTACTTATTTTAGCATGACTTAGTACTTTTAGATTATGATCATTTTCTACATGCCTTATAAATTAGTTGTATTTATTGTAGCATGACTTAGTACTTTTAGATTATGATCATTTTATTTTATGCAACTTCATTAATTTTTTTTCGTTGAATATTTTAGTACAATGTCATCTATCATCACGTTTTGTGTTATTTCCTTAATAAATATCTTAATTAGATAGTGGTGTCTTAGTAGGACTAAAGAAATATTTGAAGTATAAGTTATATGTTTTGTATGAAGACTTTACCAGAAAAATCCCGAAAAACCCGAGCAACCCAAAAAAACCGAGAAAACCCGAGGTTGAAAAACCCGACTTTTGTTGGTTTGATTTGGTTTATAAATTTAAAAACCCGATGCAATTGGTTTGGTTTGGTCTTTAAAATATCCGAACCTACCCGGTCCATATACACCCTTACCTGTAATCATTAACTGCAGTGTCAAGTTCGATCTCACGCATACATCCATAAATGATGATGCTAATGATATTCATTTATGCACCCACAAACACATATGTTGAGGGAAAGTCAAAAAATTTATTGAAAAAAATCAGAATATAAGAAGTAAACGTGGTAAGAAGCCAAGTGAATTTCATAAAAATTATCTATGAGGTCAAAATTATTTTTATATCATATATCATGCGGTAGAAGTTACTTGAGAGGAATGAGGTTACATTATAATTTATTTTGTAAGATTTCAGCGATTATGGGCACAAAGGGCCCTATTTTGGGGGTGTCTTTAATTTTTATCCTCCAGCACTTTTGGCACAACATAAACTAGATTACGGCCAGAATAGTTAGCGTTTTGCATATGTATCACAACATCTCACAAGTATGTCGGACAAGGCAAAACTTTCAACATAATTCGAAAAAAGGCATAAGTTTAGATTTCGCTCGGCATAGTTAGCGTTTAGCTCTGCATACTATCATCATATTCACACAAATTATCTTTGGAAAAGGCAAAACTTTCAACACTCAACATAATCTGAAAAATACTACAAGACTTATGTTGTATAACTTAATTCCTACATAACTTTGTCAAGCAAGGCAAAAGTTCAGTTTTCAAAAATAAAAATGTTACTAAACTAATGTCGAGCGAAACATATCTAAATATTTTCATTAAATAAGCGGCACATGCAAAAATTAAAAATCACTAATGTGAACGGCAAATTAAATACCAGTCCGTATGAAAGGCCAAAAAAAGACACTTTCGGGAAAACGAAACCCAAACAACAAACAAAAAGGAACCGGGCCTTTAGGGAAGTACCTGACCCACTTCTAAGGCCTTCTAAACTGACCTACGTGTCACATCTCATGCATGTTCGTTCAAAAAAAAAAAAAACATGGTGTGGGATAAGGAGAAAACCTATATAATATTTCATTTTTGAATTATATAATTTCATAGCCTAAACTTGTAAGTAAAATAATTATTCCAGTACATGAAAATACTAAAATATTATCATGTAGTTATCCCTTCTTTATTTCCTCAACATGCCTGTCCAATATTGCATGACTTCTGGCCCACAATAGGCCCACAAAAAGGAGAATCTTTATGGGCCCTTACTCATTAGGTTTCTCGTGGCCAGTTGGGCTTCACGTGCTCATAGGCACTTGGCAAAAGAATCCAAAGATCTCAGGGTTTACACTAATAAGAAATTATAAATATAAATTATTGAATTTTGGTAATTGTGATTAGTGAGGAATCATTTTTTTTACATCTGGTATTATAAAATAATAAATCAAGGATAAATTTGTATCAAGAGTTAAGGAATATAATAAAAATGGACTCTGCAGATTCCTTATAATACGTAATATTACATTAAAATTTTGAATTGAAAAGCAAAGTTAACAATTGGAGAAACTAAAAGATAAGATCGGTATAAAATCAAATATTTATAGATATTTAGGAAAAATTTTAGTACTTATATAGGATTGTCCAAAAGGTAACATACTCATAGGTTGCAAGCTTTTCGCCAGCCTCTCTGCCCACATTGAGTGGTATAAAAAACAATATCACAATTATGATACTATATATAATCCCGAAATCAAAAACTCAACCAAACGCGTGAAAAATAAATTTTATTAAGGATTATTATCAGGGGATCCACAGTTTCAATTACAGGTTCACATGAATCCAGTAATTTTTGTCCAAATTGTGTATATATATGTTAAGAAATTTCCTAAATATCTATAAACCCAATCACCATTATATACATTAATGTAAAATCAATAGAAAAATTTATAAAATTCAAATTCTGAATTCACCCTAATTATTAAACGCTTATATTTCTTTGCTCATTGTTCACGCATGCATTCCAACAAAATTCAAATAGTAAAAGATTATTATAAGTGAAAAAGACAGTGGCAGTCCATTCATAATCTAATTTGGTCCACGGCAGGTAAGAGAAACCAATATGTCTCACTAGAAATAATTAATTAAAGAGAAAATCCAATTGAAGATAACCACATGTACAATTGGCCGGAGATTGCGGCGGTATATACGACAAAAATATTGTCATATTCTTTTAAAAATATTCAATTATAAAGTACTACTATAAGTTTGTCATATTAGGGGTCATTTGTTACGTGGTATAAGCTGCACTAATTTTGATATTAATTTTGTATCATATTTAGTAGAATGATAAATTTATATCTTCTATGGAGTATAAAATAAAGCACAATCCTAAGGATGAGATATCCCACCTTATCTCCTTAATCTTGAGATTATTTTATTCCATTTACCAAATGGATAAATCAGTTTCGAAATTATAATTCCCGAATAATTTAATCCGTGTACCAAACGACCCCTTATATTATTGCAATTTACGACAAAAATATTGTTAAACTGACGACTCAATTTCATCAGAGCATAATTGAACAAATCAGTTATCAATAGAACACAATTCAAATCATAGAGAGGATTGAGCCTACAAAGCTCCGAGTTTAAATTAGAGTTTGTGTCAATCTCATGCCTTATCAATTGAAAAAACATACTAGCAATATTTTGTTTACGAATTCTCTGTTGTTCAGGGCTTTTCTTATTGTGGGGCAACCAAGAGCAAGGAACCTCCGGCACTGATGACTTAGGCTCTTGTGATGTGCAAATGAATTCTATTTTTCCTTCTCACACATATATCATAAGAAAGAACGCATATATAATAAGAAAAAGGCATTATTCGCTATAGTCTCAGTGATTATTATGAAGACGTTGAGACATGATATGATTGAAATTTGAAAAAGAAAATTATATTTGAAGTGAAAGTTCCATTAATATATAGTGAAGTGTTCCCCCAGATTCAGAACTTTTTTTCAATACTCACAATCCTTATTAGTTAATAATCCTAGTGATTGAATTTCTATGCTTAGTCTGATAGGAAATAGGATGGCAAGCAGGCCTATATTTCTTGGTTTTAATAGAACTCCTTACGAGCGTTGTTTCTATCTACTATTATCTAAAAATAATCAAGTTATTAATGACGGGACGAAATCAAGAAATAACCCCTCACGAAAAAGGTATTGGGCGGTTGAATTTGTGTAACATGAAAACATAGCTAAAGTTTTGTGAGAGAAAATTTAAACAAACTTGAAATATGCCCTCCACCAAATGGAGATCATTATGTCGATTTCACTTTATGACTTTTTCCAACAACAATTACCTACAAGCTACAAAATTAGTTGCGGGACCAGTCCTATGGCACTCAAAAATAATTATGAAGTATGCCCTCCAGATTCAAGCATCTTTCCAACATGAAGACGAAACCCCACAAGCATCCTATGCCAGGTATAAGTTAGTGATTGGGTTGAGAATCATGAAGTTTCAAGTTTAAATCTCAAAAGAGAAAAAATATTAGGTGATTTCTTTTCATTTACTCAAATCTTAATAGATAAAGTATCTAAGTAACTCCTAAAATTAATTAAGATGCGTGCAAGCTGACTCGAAAAATGCGGTTATAAAGAAAAACCACAAAAACAGAGATGGAGAAAAAAATCAACCTTCTTTGTTTAAGCTCAATATAAGGTACTGGTATTATACAAAAGTGAAAAGAGAGGTACAAAAAGAAAGCTCATACAAGCAAGAAGATCATATTATTACAATTTCACATATAGAGACCAGCAAACTAAGCTGCACTATCTTCATTGCAGCCACAACACAGTATATATAAATTGTTACCACTAAACACAAAGCCCCAAATTCATGTTCATGCAAAATTTGAGGAACATAACCTTTACACAGCAAAACTAGCAACCTCACTGAGACTCCAGAAACATCTGAAACCTACTGACCCAATTAATTTGCATTCATTCTAAGGCTAGAAAGCGCTCCCTACCAGGAATTTCTCTGTCACATTAAGGACTAGGGCGGTGTCTATCCGCGAAGCGATTAACCAAAGCCAGTGAATTACTAGTAACTTGTGCAAGATGTAGAATTCTAGCCCTTAAAGCAGCCTTCACATGTCCATTCATACCAGGCCCTGAAAATCCATCAAGACAAGTATTTTCATCAGTAAGTGCAGCACTAACCCAAGTCTGCACATTACTAACATGCCACATAAAATCTTGTCCACCTGAAAATTGACCAGTATGTCCAAGTTCTGGAATTGATTTATTTATCTGATCAACACTATCACTCATGTTGTCCAAACAGTCCTTAACAGCTTGCTTTTCTCTTGGCTTTAGACCCCTCACTCTAGTTAACTTAGAAACGAATAGGGTTGTGGATTTTGCTCTGCTTAAACTAACTGATAAAGCAGCATGAGCTAATTGTTTCTCACTTTGTTTGACTGTGTTAGCATAAGCAGAGAGGCATTGGACACATAAAACAGGGTAAAGTGTGGCTTTACATGAAACTTTGATGAATTTTATGGCATCTGGATTTGAGCTCATGGCTGATTTAGCCATGGTGTTGTAAGCAAGAAAACATTGGAAAGACAAGAATACTATTAGCAAGTGAAGAATATGGTTACCCATGGCTCTTTTTTCTTTTTTGGTTTCCTTGGAGTGGAACTTGGTATGACTTTACTTTTAGTGTAGTGTACAAGAGTATGGTGAAGCTTTATATAGAATTCAAAACGGTTCTTAGTTATTTTATTCCAAACTAATTAGGATTCGTTTCGGGTGGACCCACTAAAGAGATAAAACACGTAGAAAAAATAATGTGGGATTCTTTATTTGGACACTGCTATTTAACCATGTACACCACGTCTATTACTTCAAAACAGCTTTTTGGATGAATAAAGTTCAGCCTTTTTTGTCTAAACTTCGATCATAAATGCATCAATTTTAAGTAAAAATGCCTTAATTTTAGGTAAAAGTGATTGAACCTCAACCATATAAAATTTCAGACACTGCATGTCTTAAGTTATTCCGAAGTGGATAGACTTGCAATTTGTTACGACACACTATTGGTATGGCTTAAATGATTGTCACAAAATCGGATCTCTATGCACTTTGGGTTTAAAATACTCTCTCGATCAGGCCAAACGCAAAGGATAATTAAGTTATGGCTTGATCGAGACTTGGTAACTTTAACTCAAACCTTTAGTATCAGTTAGAAGAAAAATTCACGAAATAAGTACATAAATCTGAACCCAGTTAATCAAATAAAGTTATATCAAAATCATAAACTCGGATTGGTAAAGTTTAAATCTTAATCCATCTGTATCCATCAAAATAAAAATTCAAAATTTGAACACCCCAAATCTCAAAATAAGATCGGAGTCCCGACCATCCCATCACATCTTCTGATGGCATAAGGATTGCTAGTTGCTACTTGCCTAACATGTTTTAGAAAGTTAGCAACAATATTCTAAAGTAAAACAAATGGAAATATCTTCTTCCTTTTGGGTATAATCCACAAGTTTTCACATGTCCCTTTCCCTTTTGCTTTTGCCAATTCTTTCTAGGCAACATTCAAGCTTTCCACCTTATATTTCTCACAAATATCTGCCATTTATGCTTCTTTTTTTTTTTGTTGCTACTTGAAGTTGGAATGTGGTTTATGAAATCTTTTTTGCTTTTTACTTTTCTATTTTTGGTTGCCTTAAGCTTATCACGAATTAGATAGGTATGAACAAACTTTTAAGGCAACGTAGTAGATGTCTAAACATCAACGTGTGCCTTGTCTACCTGTCACAGAGAAACGTAAGAAAGTACCTAGTGTCAGATTAGTCTTACCGCACAGAAGGATAAGTATCACTGTATCAGAGTCTAGTAAAATAATCAATTATGAAATTAATCTTTTATTAGGCAATTAATACAAGAGGTTTAAAGAGAATCTTTGACCAACATGTGACTAGAAAACATTGTGTAGGAAAAATAGAAGAGCTAGCTGATTATTTCCTGGATGGTTCTCGACTGTTCCAAAATTAGAACAAAAAAGACAAGATTGAATACATTTTTGTAATTTTGGTCTGCGCCTCGTGTCTCCAAATGTACCAGTTGTCGAAAACAATAGTAACTCTGTTATTGTTATTCATGTGGAAGGTCACCTACTCACCAGTATTTTATGGTTGTACAGGCAATAATATACGAGAAGCAATCCGTACATATTTTCAGAAGGATCTGTAGTACTCGAACATAAGTGCTGGCAGCCAGCAATGATACAATTTATAGAAAGAAAAAAGAAACAATTTATGAACCTTCAAATTATAAACTTCATGAATAAACAGTATGTGATGTTTTGGTAAGTATTACGATCAGGCGACGAACACTTAAAAGAGTACTAAGTACTACCTAGCTAGGAACAAAAAGAAGCACATGATAATACATCGAGTGTGGGTAAATTTTTATCATAACCAAATTGTAGTAAACAAAATAGGCACAAAATAAGCATTTAGAGATCATCGAGGGTTGTGGTGAGATGAATTCGATCTCTCCACCCTTAACCAGAGGTCCCAAATTCGAGCCTTAAAAATGAAAAAAAACGTCGAATAGAGAGTGTTAACCCCTTTATGGGCCCTACGAGGCACGAATTTAGACTAATCAAGCCAATAGGTTTCGGATACTGAATGGGTATACAAAAAAAAAAAAAAAAAAAGTAGCATCTAGAGTAACTATTTCAACTTTTATGCTGCATTGGGTAATTTGCACCTCAATTTATGAAGCCATGAAATGACTGTTAAATGTTCACTTTATAACAGACCTTAGACTTTGCCTACAACTGAAAACCATAATATATAGCAAACTATACAAATATATATATATATATAGTTTGCCATATTTTACCCTTTCTGAATACTGATTGAGTTAGCTTATGTTGTTATGGTTGGATGAAGAGATAGATCCAGCTTTGGGAACATCACTAACTCAGAGTATAAGTGATAGTTGCAAGAAAAGGACAAAAGTCTAGAGATCAGCCCCATTAGTTTTCTTGCTCAGTCTTTCAACGAGGGTTCTCACTCCTCTCAATAAAATATCCATCCATTTCACAGGTTAGAATACAGTAAACATAACACTTACTACTCAATTTACATCAGAAATTGCAATCTAAAGGAGATTGCATTCTAGTAGAAAAAAAAAAAAAAAGGGGCAGTCTGAGTGCACGAAGCGTCCACGGTTCACGCAGGGTCCAGGGAAGGGTGGCACCCCAAGGGATGTGATGTGACAGTCTACCCTGATGCAAGCATCAGTGGCTAATTCCACGCTCCAATTAAACTTTAATGACTTTCCAGGCGTTCAAAATATAATTTAATTGTCACTTCCAAGAAACAGGGTTTCACACTTACCAACATACTAGGAAGAAGAACATGGATTTTCACTTGAATGGCTACTCATTCTTTCCACTGTGGTTTTCACAAATGATGGGGATACTTTCTTCTTATTATTACAAGGGATTCATTCTAAGTATTCCTACAAAATTTTGTAGTATACTACATTACTAGAATATAAACAAACCAGAAATTCTCACCATTACTCTGTATAAAAATGAGAAAAGCATTTGAATAATTTTAAGATGAAACCTATACGGTTAGGTACTTCAGAACAAGTCCCCTCAGCTTTTCCATGTATTCAGCTGCTTGTTTCTGCACTCACAAAGGAAGATTAGTTCAAAGTTAGACAGTCGTATTTAAAGCTTCCACTTATTATTACAAAATGATACATTCACAAATTTACGATGAACATTCACAAATTTACGATGACAGTGTTGATATGTAGCCATTGGCAAACTTTAAACAAATCCATTTGTATCCTTGAAAAGGAACACATATCTTTAGAGATAAAAGTGTATCCAAGTGAATGTCAACCTCTATTGAGAAAATAACAACCTTGAACATCGTGGGAAGTGGGGGATGTTACTGCATAATCCTATTTTATCATCTACCAAGTTTTTGAAGAAATTTCACTGAGTATCTGAAAAATTATTGAACCACTTCATGGCAGGGCAGTTAGATATTATGGACACTATGCGCATCTGTGTATTTTAGCATCTTTGAATTGTTCATTTCATATGAACAACTTAGGGGAAGAAAGATCCATTATTTAGCAAGTAAGCAGTATACACAACCTCGGCCCTATATGATTGACTTCATCATCCCAAAGAAAAACTTCTTCCTTAGATAATTCTCAACCCATTAGAACAAGAATATCATACTCACTAGTACAAAAGCGGATGCACACAAAAGCATAAAGGTATTTATTATGTCAATTCAAACTATGGATGTTTCTTTTTCTCCTATTAGTGACGATGAGCAGATTCAAAAAAGAATAATAGCCAAATATGAAAAGAGATAATTACACTCAGTATCAATTGGGGTACCAATGCTACCAAATTTAGCCCATATTTGAGTTTCTTGCCCACAGTAGCCCATCTTCAGTTTAAACAAAAATTACTTGTCAAAAAATGACCCAGCCTTCTCTCTCTTCTCCCCTCTCTCTACCTCCAGTGCTGCCACCCACCACTGCACATCGCCGTCGGCGCCGGCGCCGAAGAAGTCCTTCTCTCTCGCTCTCTCTCCTCCCCAAACCCTAGATCTAGCTCGCGGCGGTGGCCACTACACATCGCAGCCGCCGCCATGGAAATCCTTCTCTCTCGCTCTCTCTCCTACCCAAAGCCCTAGATCTAGTTAGCGGCGGTGGCCAAAAATGCCGGCGAAACCCTAGATCTAGTTCGCCTCTCTCTCCCCCGCCTCCTACTGCTACCGAAACCCTAGATCTATTCCGCCGACGTTGTGTTTGGTCTAGGTTGTTTGGCCGGAGATGGAGCAGTGGCGGCGGCATTGTGGTTGTTGTATATGGATGTATAATATTGTATATGGGCGTACAATATTGTATATGGGTATATAATATTGTATAATATTATGGGTGTATAATATTGTATAACATTGTATAGGATTGTATATGGGTGTATATAGATATATGTTATAATATTGTATATGGGTGTATATGAATATATGTTATAATATTGTATATGGTTGTATATGGACATATGTTATAATATTGTATATGGGAGTATATGGAGATATTTTATAATATTGTATATGGGTGTATATGGATGTATGTTATAATATTGTATATGGGTGTATATGGATATATGTTATAATATTGTATATGGGTGTATATGGATATATGTTATAATATTGTATATGGGTGTATATACGTGTATATGTATATAAGTGTGGGTTAAAGCTTTGCAATGTAAGTTTTGGGCTATTTTTTTTGCAATGTAAGTGAGCAAATTGTATATTTATGAAATTTCCCCATATGAAAATAACATAACTAGTTATGTTTGAACTTAAATATACATTTTCACTTGAGTTACGTGGAGTGCAATTGAAAAAAAAAAAAGACATAATTTTCTACTAGTATATCTGTGTAACTTTTAAATGAAGGAGATTTCACCAGAAATCTTCCCATAAGATATCGTGGAGAAGCTATCAGACCCCAGAAAAAAGTTAAGAGTGATGGAAAACCGATCGACTTTATCATAATTAGTTTGAACAAAGACGAACTAACAAGGAAATGATAGGAACTTCTACATATAACTCATAGATTCCATTGCCTCTGTATCAAAAAAATATTGACAATTGATTAGCTAGTTACTTCACTTCAAAAGGTCCTTAAACTACTCAGGAATATTGTAAGCTCACAACGTCAATTCACTTGCCACTAAATGATATGAGGAATATTTAGTAGCTGCTGCCTTACCATTTCTTCCTAACCAATTCTCAATCCAGACAATGTGTGTTTCAAGCATATTGTTTTCTTTGGATTGATGATATTACCATTAGGAGAAAGCACAGCATAAACCTGACATACACTAAAATTTTAATAAATTGCGTGGATATATATGTCAGTTATCAATGCCCAATTTCAAAAGGTACCACTTTTTCCTTTTCAAATCACATTTTTCTACTTAAGTTTCAGTTATTGAATGTGATGTTGCGCCAGTGTGTTCACAAATATCATCATCACTCCCACAGAACTTCTATCTGCTTTGTATGGAATTTGCTTGTCTCACCTGGTTAACACTATGTGCAGTTGCAATGTTTTCATCAAGAAGAGTCAACAAGGGTCTGTTCAGCTCATTCCTCTCAACCAAATCCAATAGCTGCTCGAGAAAATGGAACAATCCAAATTCAGCAACAAACTTAAGAAAATATACAAACCACACACAAACACGCACATAAAAGCAGAATTTAAAGACTATCACATACAGTAGCCTTGACATCCTTTGACGTCAAAATCTCGGTTAAGTTCTTCTTTGTTGCTACAAGATCTGCTTGCAATTTATCATATGCTTCTGTAGGAAAAAGAAAAATAGTAAAGCAGAATGTCAGATACAGATGATGAAGAATCCAGATACCCATACTCATGAAATCTCTAACAAAAGAGCAAAGAGTCGATTTATCAGACCTGTTGCTTCCAGCAAGGCCTTTTGCAGTGCTTCCAGTTCAATTAATCTGTCTTCCACTTCCTGCGAAAAAATCATGGTAAGTATCATTTCATTGACATATATGTCTCACATTAAATCAAGAAAATTGTCAGTAAATACCTGAGTTTTGTTTACAGAAAAGCGCAGCTTTCCTAGTTCAACTTGCAGATGGTCAAAAAATTCTTTGTTCAATCTGTAAACTAAGATATGTTAGAAAATTTCAAGTAAAGAAGAAAAAACTATAGCAGGGACAGCCAAGAAATCCATGCAATTTGATGTTATAAGGGTCCTGTACCAGTTCCTCTGGGACATGTTAGCAAACTTTAAACTAGGTCAAGTACCAATACTTTCTCAATTTTTTGATAACAACATAAAGGTCAAGAAAATGGACGATAATAAAGAAATTCTCCTCCTCTATCTTAAGAGGCAACAATTTGATCGTTACACGAAGTCTATAATTTTATAGCTTTCTTTTTCTGCACAAGTGAACAAAAAACAGACTCGAAATCATGTGCATTTTCATGAACACAGAATAATCAAAAGCAAAAGGCGGCAAATTTAAATACTCAACTGTCGAATAACCTAACAGAGCTGAAGCTGAAACTAATGCAGCAAAGATTCAAACAAATTATAGCATTTTTTGGCTTTGCCACAAGAGAAGTAAATGTTACCACCTGAGCTGTGATACTGGAGAGCGGATAACTCACCGTGGTCTCATTCTTGCAATCTCAAACTCAATCTCTTGGGCTTCAGTGTCAAGAAAAAACTCCACAAGCCCTTCCACTGTATCCGGAATTACTCGTGACTGATCAAGACAAAAAGAACATATAAGATAAAGATATGCATAACATTTGTATCCGTAACAAAATAGAAAAGATTCAAAGTATGTTTTACTAACTACTCCACATATTGTTGCAGACCTAATATAAACAAATAAAATCAGCTTAATATGAAGTGGTCACTTCAATTTTAACATGGTATCAAGTACTTCTTAGATTCAACTCGCTATCAACAAAAACATTTCCTCATACTTGACACAAGAAAAAGAATTATATCTTGTTTGATCGAGCTTCTGGGAAGCCAAAAGTGTTTTTTTCAAAAAAAAAAAAAAAATACTTATGAAGTATTTGACAAGCTTCTAAAAAAATAGTGGTTTTGAGTAGTAGCAAAAACTATTTTTAGAAGCCTATAAAATAGCTTTTCTTCAAAAGAAATTTTGAAACCTTCAAATACAAATTACTTCTCTAATATTGGCTAAAGTTTTTTCACACTGACTAGACAAACACAAACTGTTACCATCCAAAAGTACAAAAAATACTTCTAAAAAACAAAAATCAAATTTTGAAAGTTTGCTATTAGTCCCCACGAGGGGCGTGTTACTGGCCTAATATAAATAAACTAATTAACAATGCTCCCTCTTACCAGCTTAAATTGTTAGATAATATGGTAACATCCATTCAATTCAACAACAATTACCTCACGAAGAACTCTGCGACGCTCTTTTTCTTCACGGACTTGCTGTTCAAATTCTTCTCTAGCCGCAGCATCGTTCTCAAGGCGTCTCTGGAACTCGAGTCTAGCTATATGACCCGTTTGGGGTGGACCCAATAAGCCATCAGGGTCCTGTATAATTCATAAATCAAAGTCACCAATTTATCATGCACTTACCAAATTACTACTACTCCCGCTGTCTATTTTTACTTGTCCTAACTTGACACATCTTTAAGATGATGACAATTTTACTATATCACTTCTAATTATTACTAAATGATCTAACGATCGAAATCAATCAAACATACTTTAAAGTTGTGCAGCCACTGACAATTACTTAAAGTTTCCAACTTATTAATCAATAGTAATTAGTAAGGGTACACCCTTCATCCATTTTCACTTGTAGGAAGTATAAATTGAATAAAAATTTTACTATATCACCCCTAATTATTACTAAGTTATCTAATGATTGAAATTAATCAAACATATTTTAAAAGTTGTGCACTCATTAACAACTACTTAAAGTTTCCAACCCAATGATCAATAGTATAGGGTAAAACAGGAACAAAATGGTAAACTATCTCTTGATTTTTCAAACTTGATAAGTAAAAATGGACAACTAATTTTAAGACCCTTTTGGCCATGAGAATGATTCACTTTTTTCCAGAATTTCTTTCACTTTATTTGAAAATCAGTATTTGGCCACGAAAATTTCAAATACAACTAAAGAATAACAAAACACAACCCCAACTTCAAAAATTCCAAATAAAGTAAAAAATATTTGATTTCTATGGCCAAACGTCTACTTAGTATACAGGACAAGTAAAAATAGACTGAGGAACATGGGAGTGAGGGAAACTAAAAGAGGAGATATATAGATACCCATTCAAGTCTACCAGCACAACGAATTGGGTTTACGTAAGTCTTGGGTTTAACGAATTTGGGCCTGTTGAATTGAGCTCCAATGAGGGAACTAGCAAAGCTAATGCTGAATATTGAGGCCATTATTGGCCGTTATTGATGAGAGCTTTCAAATGTCTGGTTGTTAAGAGTTTAGTTAGTTTCCCGGTGCTTTATCCCTTAGAAATACGCACCAAAAAAGAAACTCTTATCTAGAGAAGTGACAAAAATGGTCCCTTATGTTTGGGAATAGGCTTAAAGTGGTCTCTCAAATATATTACTAAGCAATTTTGGTCCTTTAAGTTGTCAAAAGTGAGCACTTTTAGTTCTGTCAGATATATTTTAACAAATTATGTCTGTTACATTACAGGGGAATTGTGAAGAATAAACTTAACCAGAAATATTAGGAAAGTTCCTTCAAATTATAAAAATGAAAGACAAGAAATTGCACTAGACACGAGCAGAAGTTGCATCTCAAAAATTACATCAAAATCTTGAAAATAGATCAAAAATAGAATCGTCTGTGAGTTCCCACATTTTTTTTTTTTGTGGTTCCAATCAAATCTAATAGACACAAATTTGTTAAATAATTGATGGAAACTAAAATTAAAAGTGCTCGCTTTCAACAAACTTAAAGGTCTAAAACTACTCAGAAATATACTTGAAGGACTATTTTGAACATATCCTCAAACATAAGAGACTACTTTTTGTTATTTTCATGTCTTATCTACAATTTCTTTTTATAATACTCAACTTATTCGACTTTGTGTGACATTATTTCTTTGTTAGTCCGTTAAAATAACTGATGAATTTTATGATTGATAATTTTTTATAGTTGTATAATTATTAAAATATATTGATATATTCTAAACTACAAATTTTAAAAATTTAACAATCAAATATTTATTATGATAAGAAATATTTAAGACTATAAATTATAAAATTTTATTTCTTTATTAAATTTTATGTCAAGTCAAATTATATTAAATAAAGTAAAACAGATGGAGTATATGGCTCAATCTACTTGAGCTTGCTATAATTACATAACTGTAACTGCAAATGCAAAATTTTACTAGCATGAATCATGTAACAATATATCAAAAAATGAATTTCAGACTTTAATTCATGTATCAATCAGTTTAGAATTGATGTGCATGTCTGCCCTCCTATTTCTCTTTGCCCCGATTTATGGCCCAACTTTTGATTCATAAAAGTCCTGATAATTGCGAATTGCCCTTCTTTTGGGGTGGTCTTTAAATTTTGCCTCTTATATTTGTAATTTTTAAATTTTGCCCTTTTTCACAAAAACTCACGGGTTCAAGGTTCGAACCCCACAATCAGTCAAAAATTTTAAAAAAATTCGCAATGCAGAGTTTAAATTTCGCTATGCCCACCCAGCATTTTAGTTATGTTTAACCAAAAGTCTACCGACGAGGGCGGACTTTGCCTTGAGGAATATATATATATATATATATATATATATATATTTTTTTTTTTTTTTAAGGTAAACTTTCGTTATACCTTAACTAAAAGTGTGCCATAAGACACAACTAAAAGATAATTATAAGGCTTTTAACTTTTCCTTAAGGAATAACTAAAATTATGCCGGACCGCATAACTATAAGTTCCGCCTTATATGGCAAAGTTTATGCCTTAAGGAAAAGTTCTGCTTTAGGGGCATAATTTTAGTTATGCCTTAACTAAAAATCTGCCCCATAAGGCATAACTAAAAGTATGCCCTTAAGGCATAACTAAAAGTTTGCCTTATAAGGCAAAGTATATGTCTTAAGGAAAAGTTATGTCTTATAGGGCATACTTTTAGTTATGCCTTAACTAAAAGTCTGCCCCATAAGGCATAACTAGGAAAAGGCTTTTAGTTAAGGCTTAATTAAAAGTCTGTCCATAAGTATGCCGTACCCGGCATACGCTTGTTAAGGAATAATCAAAGTTTTGCCGGACCCGGCATACGCTTGTTAAGGAATAACCAAAGTCAATGCCGGGACTTAAGATACTTATGCTAAGTCCATCGATAAGTGTACGAGATGCGATAGGTCCCAAGATAACTTCCGCTATTCCTTACCAAACAGATCGGGCTCGCATACACGCGACTCAAACCTTGCCTTGCGATTTTTTTTTTTTTAATCTATGCTTGAGCGGACCCAAGATAATCGTCCGTCCATATAGTTTGCCCCGCATACACTTGTTAAGGAATAACCAAAGTTATGTCGACCAAGATACTTACGCCAAGTCCCGCCATAGGCATGACGCAACGTGTGGTCCGCATAACTTTGTTTATTCCTTAACAAGTGTATGCTGGGTCCGGCATACATGCGACCCAAACTTTGCCTTGCGATTTTTTTTCTTTTTAATTTATGCTTGAGCGGGGGTTCGAATCCAGAACCTCATGATTTTGCTGCCTCGGGTTGCAGAACGCGAAGGGGCAAAAATTAAAGACCAAAGATATGGGGGGCAAAATTTAAATTCACATGAAATATGAAATGAAAATTTAAAGACCACCCCCAAAAGAAGGGCAATCCGCGCAAAAAAATGTTGCATCCTCCTGTTAAGGCCCAATAGATTTACTATACCATGTTTTGTGGGCAATTCGCACGAATGCTCTATCTTGGGGTGGTCTTTAATGTTTGTCCATCAAATCGCTGGTCTTTAATTTTTGCCGACGTGATATCGCTTTATTTTCGCACCACAAAGCTCTCACCGGTGCAGCAGAAACCATATCCAAAGAGTTCAACTCAGAGAAACCAACTCAGAGCATAATAATATATTACAGAAAGTATTACATAGTTTTCTTTAGGAGACTATCAACATTTCAACATCAGCAAGTGCTCTAGATCAAGTCCTAGTTTTCTTTTATACTTTCTATTGTGGAAAGGTTTTACATTTCAACATCACCAAGCACTGTTGTAGACTTGTAGTCTCTAAATCAAGATCCTTCAACGTTATTACAATTTTCTTGTTCCATTTAATTCAAGAGACGTGGATACTACGGCGCCAACAGGATTGTCTTTCAAGATCACTCATGCTTCAAGCGACAGCATATTTCAATTATTTTCTTTTCTTTTCAATGCCTTAAACAGCAATATGAAAAGAAGAGATTAACTTTGACAGTCTACTCTGTTGTCCCTCCAATTGAAAAGAAGAGATGGATAGTCAAATACAGTATTGAATATAGCCGTGATTACATTGCATCGGGTTTTTGTTCAGTGGCAAGAGTAATATAGTGCAAGATGTGTAATAGACGCACATGACAGGTTCAAATCATTTTTTAAATCATGGTATACCATTATCCACCGAATTTCAAAGCTTAAAATAAGTATGTTATTTAAAAGAGCATGAAAAATAAAGATCAGACTGATGCTTCATAACTTGCACTCAATATTTACATCCACGCAAAGTATGGCCTTTTTCCTCTGTAGTGTACAGTACATTATGTTCCCACCCAATTACCAAAGATGTGCTACTAAACTCCATGGTCTAAAGCAACAGTAGAACTGAGCTAACTATACTTTTTAGGTTACAATTACCATCCATACAAGGTACAAACTAGATAGCTGCACATAGTAGAGTCAATAGACTCAAAGCAATCAGCAAATCTGCTATTTGCAATGTCAATAAATATTCAACTTTATTATAAACTTAAACTCATCTTAAACGTCTGTTCAATCTGCTGCCGAACTGAACAAAGTGAAAACTTCCCCAGAAGATGAAAAAAATTATGATGCAGATACAGCATCTACTATCAAATGTACATCCTGTTTCAGTTCTGTAGATGTTTTGGTTTAATAATCTGAAGCCCGTCCATGAATGGTCTCAATGGCTCTGGTATAATAACTGAGCCATCTTCTTGCTGGAAATTCTCAAGCAAGCATACCATCATTCGCGGAACAGCACATGCTGTAGCATTTAGTGTGTGAACGAACTGTGTGGGAGCTGCATTTTTGCCCTTTCTAGGACTTGATGATTCGGGGCGATACCTTATTCCCAGCCGACGACTTTGATAATCTGTGCAATTTGATGCACTTGATATCTGTTGATCAAAGAGCATAGCAGATTAGGATATTGTTAAAAGAATATAAAGAATCAAGTTAAGGCAGAACAAGTGATTCAGTTGTTCTAGCTTAGTTCAACCACTCAACAATTCAACAGTAGCAGAAATTATGGACGGTCCAGTTCTATTGTACATGTGAAAGAAAAGAAAAAAGAATAGAATTGGTGTCATTTCCTACCTCGCCGTAACGGCCCAATCCTGGCATCCAGGCCTCCACATCAAATTTACGATATGCTGGGGCACCTAGATCCTCGGTTGCCATGTCCAATGTCCTGCACATAGTATGATTTGCTTATAGGAATTGGAGAAAGAAAGGCAAATGTATGTTTGGTGCACAAAAATTGAACAACTAAACATGCATAACTTGTTACTCGTATATATGAAATTAAGTTGCTCACTTGAAATGAAATCCGAGTGATGAGAAGAGCTCTTCTTCAATCTCAATGAGTTCTTTATGGTATGAATCACTTTCATCAGGTCGGCATAGTATGAACATTTCCACCTTGCTGAACTGGTGAACTCGATAAAGTCCCCTGTCGCCAAATCAGACATTAATTACTTGATGCAATAAGGAAATATATGCACAACTTTGTGCGTGCACAGACATATAATTTTCACAAGACTGGCGACTTTTTCTGGACAATCAGTGATGAAACTAGGTACTAAAGGCACAAACGGGCATAGCCCCCCCCCCCCCGGGATATTAAAGTAAATAATACATTTAGTGGGCTCATGGAATAGTTTATATATGACATATTACATTTAAAAAAAACCTGAACTATTCATGTTTTGTAACTTTCATAATTGAACTGTGGGGGGTAATTGGGTGTGTTATTAACTCTGAATGTTTCCTATTCAAAAGTTCAAAATCCCTGAACAAAACTAACTTAATGCGTGTATTTCACGTCACGCGTCATACACGTGGCATACACATGGTATTTTCTTCAAAATAAGACCACCCCTAAAAAAAAGAAAAAGAAAAACTTGGCACTATTTGCAACTTACATACTTAAAAGTATTGGGTGTTTCTATTGCCCCTCATCTTCCATTTTTCTATTCGTTACCTCTTAAATTAAACTAAACAAAAGAAAACTGACTTCATATCCCAAAAAAAAATTCTAAGGTCTGATTGGTTGAATGGATGGGAAAGAAATAGGTTTTTTTTTAAAATAAAGTTTTCTGATGTCTGGTGTGATAGCAATCTGTTAGTTAGCATGAACCAATACATCTACGGATTTTATTTTAGGTACGGCTCACTTCTCTCTACCTCCTTTTCTCTCATTAACTTTAATAACACATCCAGTTCTTCACCTGCTTCTATAGATCTGAAAATCTCAGCACTTTACACCAAATACTATGAACACGCAACCGCATAGTCACGGCACCTCAGCAGCTGAATCATCAGACATGCATCAAATGCAAATGGATGAAGAGGATTCCACCAAAAGCAACTCTAGTTTTTTACATAAACTACTATCCAATACCCATCTTTCATCTGACCCCACCTTCAACCACACAGCCCCACATACACTTGATTTGTCCGATGAATCAATGTTTCCAGCACCGTCGGAGGATTTTATCCCTTTGTCTGCTAGCGATAAGGAAAGGCTCATTAAAGTTTTTGGAAAAAAAGTTGGGCATCAACTCCTTAGATCGAAATTAGTAGCAATATGGAAACCCACTGAAAATATTTCCCTTATCGATTTAGGGGCAGATTTTTTCTTAATCAAATTTTGCTACGAAGAAAATCTGCAAAAGGCCTTACATGAAGGGCCATGGTTTATTTTTAATCACTTTCTCTCAGTTCGACGTTGGGAGCCGAAATTCATTGCATCGGAAGCCCAACTAACTTATTCTGCTGTATGGAAACGACTAACAGAATTGCCTATGGAATTTTATGATTTGGATATACTTCGTAGAATTGGTAACAAGGTTTGGAACGCTACTCAAAATCGATACGTGCACATCATCCGCTAAAAGAGGACGTTATGCACAGATTTGCATTGAAGTTCCCTTGGAGACACCAGTTAAAACCCATATCTATATTGGGTCACACAGACAGAATATTATTTACGAGGGCATTAATATCCTTTGTACATCATGTGGGAGACACGGACACACTACACAATCTTGTTCATATTCCCACCATTCTAATACACCCATTACTACCCAACTTACTCCCTGTCATGATCCAATTCTGCAAAATGACGCTCCAACTAATGACAACAGTCAAGCTGAGTGGAAGACGGTAAGTTTCCCAAAAAGGACCAGCTACAAAAACAAGGACGTCACCCCAGGTAAGTTTTCGGTAAACCCTCAAAATCTTTCTCCCTCTAATATGGCGGCTAGCAACATTTCCAATACGCCTGATACACAAGTTACGAAAAAAATAAGAATTGTCTTCAAACCCTATTGAAGGAAATACCAGCAGTACCCTTAATACCAAAAAAGCTGTATCCTCGCCTCTTCCTATAAATTACTATTCTCCGAATATATTTAGAGCCTGTTTGGATTGGCTTATAAGTTGCTTATAAGCTATTTTCAGCTTTTTTGAGTGTTTGGCTGGCCAGCTTAAAGTCATTTTGTGCTTAAAATAAGCTCAAAAAAATAATTGGGCCCATTTGACTTAGCTTATCTAAAGCAGCTTATAAGCTGAAAACAACTTATAAGCCAAAAAAATAAGTTAGACTACCCCAACTTATTTTTTTTAGCTTATAAGCTGTTTGCAGCTTATAGGCATAAGCCCATCCAAACAGGCTCTTAATCAGTTAAATGACATTACAGAAGACTCATCAATCCTGCACCCTCAACTTAATATTAAAACAAAACCACCTGCTGTACCCCTGCACACTACCCGGGACAAAGATATTCTGCAGCAGCCCCGTATTGCAATTCCTTCTATCACTCAATTACCCTCATCTGACGCTGAAACTAAAATATTCTCACCAGTTCCAAAAACATGCAGAGCCGACTCCTCATTCAGTTCATGCATGCAAAGACTCCTCAGAACCTACTTCTCCACACAACCACGTACCACAAGCTAGTAACATAGACCAGTCACTCAGCTCTTCAGACCGACCCTTCAACTCTCCTATAAATTCGACTGTACATCCCATCACTCCCTATCGTCTTTCTCTGCATAATCATAGTTACAATCCCTCACTAAGTCATGCCTCGTCTTCCGTACCAATCCCCGACTCGCCGCAGCGCCTTCAGGAGATATCGCCAATCTCCGAGGCCCCCTCTGCAACTACCATCATTCATGATGGAGAGGAATCACCTTCCATCCAACCACTATCCCCTAGTTTACTCGTCCCCTCGCCCACCCAACTACCTCCAGCCACAGTCGTGGTTGGAGCTAGGCTTAGCGAACTATGCTCTGACGTTCACCCTACAAATAGACAATCAGGATGTGCTAATTCTCCTAGAAAATCCAGCTCACCTAGCACAAATAGTGACCGAGGGGATGTCGATAGGAATGGCTCACTATGGACAACAAAATTGGACAGTCACTCAAGCGAGGCCATACTATCCGATGATGCAATTCCAACACCCATCACTCTCTCAGGGGACTATTGTCCATCCCCAGAGTCCCACGTCCACTCTCCAGTTCCTAGATCTTCCTTTTTACAACCAACACCATCTCCAGGATCAGTATGTCCCATGGCTACAACCCGCAGTCCCTCGCCCCCTAGCTCTCCCCAACATCCAGTCACCCACTCCACCCAACTCACCACCCAATGTCCCAGAACTAGAGGAAATAGACCATCAAGAAATGACTCAACTAATGGAACTTTTAAGGGAGACCCGCACCGAACTTTTGGCCTAATTTTAGCTCCCACACACCACAAAGAGAGTGAAGTTACTCTCCATGCCACTTGGCCCTCCAGAGGGATTTAATAGGGAACATTGTAGTTCTTGGTAATAGTGCCCATGTTTAGGTATGAAAGTTACAAAACGTGGATATGTTTTTACTCTTTCTACACAGCATATGCCATCATATATTAGGTGAAAAAAATAAAAAAAATGTTTTGAAAGGAAGACAAAAAAAGGAAAGATAAGAAGTCGCGAGTAACCTAGTTGCAGCTCCTGCAGCACCAGCCTCAGTCCGGAAGCAATGGGAGAAAGCCACATATTTCAATGGTAATGAAGACTCGGACAAAATGGAGTCCATATGTATACCACCTACTGGAATCTCAGCAGTGCCAATCAAGCACTGATCACTATTTTCAATGGAGTACACCTGCCAGTGGTTTTGTAAAATATCACTGATCAGATAAACTGATTTAATCAATTCATTTCAGTGAATGCTATAGCTTCTGCTTCTCCTTCCCCCACCCAAAAAGAAAATGTGAAAAAATCACAAAGCCTACCTAAAACAATGACAAACATAACCAAGAAGGACAAAGAAAGCAAAACATACATAATTAAAATTTTATACCAAAGATAACATGCTGCAAGTAAGAGGTTCAGAATAAGATTCATTAGTACAAAAAATATGATTCAAGTAAAGAGTTTGTTTTTTAATCGACATCTACACGTGAAACTAAAAACCCAAGCTATAGGGTTTTCTCTAGCTTCAAATTACAATTTTTGCGTAAGGTCATTCAACTCTTCACTTTCCGTGAGAAAGCAGGGTTACCTTGGTATTAAATTGTTGTCTTCTTTTTTCCTTTGGTTGTGTGCGTGTTTTTTTTTTTCCTTTGGGGGGTGGGGGGGGGGGGGTGTTGTTGTCAGTTTAGAGTCAAATAAACTCATATAGTTTGAATAATCTGAAAGGCTTAGTTAAATATGGTGTAGTCAAAAGAATCAACATTACCATCAAACATCAGTTCAGAAGAAAGAAGATGCTATATTGTTAAAAAAACAAGATAACTATTAATTGTTCTTATGGTTATATCTCATAGAAGATGAAAAAGACACGTCTCAGATCATGGACGAAGGCATCAAAACGGCATCAACATTAATGAAAGGCCAACCTGAGTGTTTGTTCCACGGGGTTGAAATCCGCACTTTTCCACCACAGATGACCGTACAATCTCAGGGGTTGTCAGAGGTGTAAAACCTCTTTTCATGGCCTCTGAAACTGCCCAGTTTACAAGACCCATCTCTAACATAACTGCTTCATTCTTCAAGTAATAGAATTTGGACCCACTGACCTGAAAAGCAAATTTAACTTAACCTGAATATAAACTAAACCAAGATTTCCTGTAACCGATCCATCTGCAACCTGAATATAAACTAAACCAAGATTTCCTGTAACCGATCCATCTGCTGGAAGTAAGAAGTGATAGCAGGTCAATCTTCCTATTTGGTATACAAACTTAATCGTGTCCTTCGATCTTTGGATGCAAGAACTCTGCCAAGAAACGAAGTAGTGGAAGACTAGATGTACAACCAGCTTGGCATAGACTTTATGAAAGCCAATGGCTATAACACTAGGTTTGAAAACTCGAATAAAGATATTTTGGAAGAACATGGTCCAGTATGCAAAGGGTCATATAAAGAGGAAGAGACTGATTTTTTTTTCAAAACAAAATGGATTGTATTGATAATATACTCTAGTTGCTAAGTTAGTACTAGGTTACAAAACTAATACCTCCGGTAAGAAAGAATACCTCAGCTGCAGCATCAAAATCGAATAAATCTAGCTCTTTTCCCAGCTGAACATGGTCCTTAACAGCAAAGCTAAACTCAGCAGGCTTACCAACCTGAAATACAAGGAATGTAAATAAGGTTTGAGCAGGATCAAAGCAATGTGGTCTGCACATCTGTGTATATCAAACTAGAAGTACCATTTTCCTGACTGTTGAAGAATCTTCCCCTCCTAATGGAACATCTGGATGTGTCATATTAGGTATGGATTGTGCTTCTTGCTGCAGCTCATCTGTAAGTTTGAGCAGGTCTTCTTCCAAAGTAACAAGTTCTTCCTTCAGATTCTTTCCTGACGAAAAATACAATTCACACAATGAACAACCTAGCCACCAAAAGCTTCAAGGTGGACATAAAATAAGAGACGAACCTTCTTCTATGAGCTTCTGGCGCTCTGAGGGTTCTAGTTTTCCTTTCATCTTGTTTGCAACTGCATTTCTCTCCGCTCGTAACTTTTCAACCTCCTGTTATCTGTAAGTAACAATTAGCTAAAATTGAGAATAACCAGTTCTATCAAAATCATTCAAGTATGTGAATTTCTCACTTCGTTAGATGAATCAAAGCTCTAAGAATGCAACACAAAGCACTAAAAGCCTTTTCAATACAATGGTAATGTGCAGAAATCCTGCTCTTTTTGTCATGCATCAATTATAGTATGATGCAAAAGCGACAGCAAGATGACAGAAGGAAGGAATCTCTTTAGAGAGCAGGAACATATCAGGAATATAAATGCAATTTACAGGAATTATTCAGCAATTCACCTCCATTAACCAATTAAAACCCACCTTAACCCATATTTGTGATCAATTTTGCCAAAAGTAAGAAAAGTTGATGCAGAACTTCATTAAAATGCAAGATATACAGTTGGTAGGAGGGATGCTGGAACTGTCCCAGAATCATCCACAAGAAAACGGAAGAGAAACGTAAGAGAAACCCTCATACTCTTTGTGAAGGAATTTCAAACTAATATCATGACACTTGATATCCACATTAAAGAGTCACAAACAGGTCTTCTTCTGAATAACATTTTCCCTTAATTCCATTACAGTATGTGTAACGTGTTAGTCGCTTTCGTTATTTTCATTTCCATATCGCTTTGAATTTCTTGGCCTTATCTGACCTCTTTTTATGCTTTCTATTGAGCCAAGGGTCTTTCGGAAACAGCCGTCCTACCTTGGTAGGAGTAAGGTCTGCGTACACTCTACCCTCCCCAGACCCCACGTTGTGGGATTTCACTGGGTTGTTGTTGTTGTTATGTGTAACGTGTTAAATGCTTGCAAAGACCATACAATGATGCAGTAACTAATGCTCAGAATCCTTTGGCTAAAATATCTACTTAAGTTACATTTTCAAGTTAACAAATTGAACTAACAGCACAACTGAAATTACAAACTTTGAAGATAAACATAAAACACTGAAAGGTTTAGACTTTATTGCCAAAAAGAGATAGATAATTGACCTTCTGAACATTGAGCAACTTGTCATAGAGCTCAAGAACAAGCTCCAGATTAGCAATGGAGTTCCTATTCTTAATATTAACCGCAACTGACTCCTTATTATCTCTTATCCACTTGAAATCTATTGCTGCTTTCCATTGAGGCTTCACCGCTATATTCACCACCACAAACTTTAGTCTTTCAACAAAACAGAAATAAAATTTAAAAAAAAAAAAAATACTAATTCATAACTCTTAAACTGGGCTACGTCTCCTCAGTGTCTATTATACACAATGGGACGCGTTGAGGTGTCTAGATGTAAATTCTCAAAGTTGGAGCGTTTACTTGCCTGTTATAGCCGAGTTAAGGTGTCTAATTATGTATTATGCAAAAAAAAAAAAAAAAAAGTTTTAGGTCAATATAAATACCTTTATTATCGTCAGTGGCAGCAGTTTGGGCAGCGGTGGCAGAAAGGGATCTAATGAGAAGAGGGAAGAGAGGCCTTGGATGGTAGCTTAGGGTTTTGGAGAAGTAAGGGATAGCAGCAAGTTTGAGGGAATGAAAAGTGGTTCCGGGCAGTACCATAGCGACACTCCACTTTCTGCTTTCCTCGTCGATGTCGTGGTAAGCCCAAGGTATGACCGCTTTTCCTTCCCCCCTTTTTCTTTTTCCTTTTTTTAAATAACCCGTAATCCGGATGTGTTTGTCACGTACTCAAAAAAAAATGGTTAGTTGCAGAGCGCAAACAAAATTGAAGTGAAAAATTGGAATATGAATTACCTCAGATAAAGAGCCTCTTTGGATGGACTTAAAAAAAAAAAAAAGGAAAAGTATACAATTGGCCGGTGGGGTGAAACTAATTCCACCCGCTGATCACAATTCTTCTAAACCCAAATTATACCCACTAAATTAATTCCATCCATTAGTCAAAACTTAAGACAATTTTCAAATAAAAACCCAAACACAAAAATGTTTGAAGCGATTTTTATATATAATATGTGTCATTTGTGTATAAAATATGTATCAATACCTATCTGTAATGTATAGAAACTGTATAAAATATGAATCACTAAGGTATGTATCATTTTTATATATAATATGTATCATTTGTGTATATAATGTGTATAAATAAGAATCGCTCGTATAAAATAGAAAATTGTATCATTTTTGTATATAATATGTATATTTTTTGTATATAAAGTGTATATATAATTTAAAGATGTGTATATAATCGTATCAGTCTTGTATAGAAAGTGTACCATACGTATAAAAAATGTATAATAGAAGCGTATCATTGTGGTATATAATACTCCTTCCGTTTCAATTTTTGTAACCCATTTGTTGGTAAGACGACATTTAAGAAAGAGTGAAGACTTTTGAAACTTGTGGTTCAAAATAAGTCTTGAATATTTGTGTGGCTGTAAATCATTTTATAAAGTAAATTTATTTCCAAATTAGGAAAGAGGTCATTCATTTTGGCACGGACTAAAAAGGAAATAGGTTTACATAAATTAAAACAGAGGGAGTATGTATCACTATTGTATATGTAAAAAAAAAAATTCATATCATTATTGCATAATATGTGTATAATAAATGTATAATTAACGTATAATTTATGTAAAATAAATGTATGATTAATTCCAGCATATGCATATAAAATGTATAATTCGTGTATATAAAGTGTATATATAATTCCAACATATGTATATATGTTGTAGCAGCCCTTTAGTAGCGACTTTTTGTGGCGACTAAAAAGTCTTTTTTTTTTTTTTTAAGCGCCTGGGCTGTTGGGCCGGCCAGCCTTGGCATTATTTTGGGTCAACCGGCCATTTTTTGGCATTATTTTGGGCCGAAAGGACACCTAGTGGAATTAAGCCCAAACAGTGGTTAAATGTGAGATTAGTTTGGCTGAGTGGACACACAGTGTCCTTTTCTCTAAAAAAAAAAATAGCTTATAAGCTGTTTTCAGCTATAAACTGATAAACTGATAAGCTAAATCAAATTGGCCTAATTATTTTTTTGGGCTTATGTTAAGCATAAAATGGCTTATAAGCTGGCCAGCCAAACACTCAAAAAAGCTAAAAACAACTTATAAACTATTTTCAGCAACTTATAAGCCAATTGAAACGGGCTCAAAGATGGAACATTCGAGGCTGCGACTTCGGCCAGCTGGACCAAGCTTAGACAAAGAGTAAATAGAGTACCAGAGTAATTAGGTTTTTGGTAGCATGTTCAGTTTGGTCACGATGGAGAAGTGATGGGGAGAGAAAATGGTGAGGTTATCTCATCTGCCGTTAAAAATTAAAGACCACCCCAGCGAAGGACAATCCAGCAAATTTATCATTTGCACTTTTGTCCCATTTTATGCTTAGTCTTCAATTTTTGTCCTCAATGCAAATAATTTTTTTGCGGTCATAAACTTATATTTTCGTATCATAATATCACACACGTTATACATAGTTATGCCCCACATAGTTAAAAAAACTTATGTCCCGCTAGGCATAAGTTCAATTTTAAAAGGCAAAATTAAAGACCAGCCCATTTGAAGGACAAAAATTAAAAGAGCAGTCAATTTGAAGGAAAACCGTGCAATTTCTTCTTGATTAGGCTCTGTTTATTTACTGTTTAGAACTGGGTCTATCGCGTTTCATTAGCATAATTAGTTATGATTGCCTTAAAAACTGAAGTTAAACTAGTATTATGTTCCATAAAAATAGGAAACAAATACTGGAAGTTTGCTACTATACATCTTCAGCGCCTTATTTTATTGAATGCCATTGTTATCCATGATATTGACATCGCATTAGAAACCAAATGACCATCATTCAAGTATTGAATCTTCATAAATCAGGAAAGGAATTTTATATATATCATTTTGTACCAATATTAAGTAGTTGGACCGTAGAATATACCATGCATACATTATTTTACATTGCAGTAAAGAATTTTTTTTTTTTTTTTTTTTAAAAGGATCATTTGTCCATCCAAATGATACAACGCAGCGATTTCCTTGCTTGAAGTAAGTCAAATGCTTTGTTAATATCCTGAAAGTTAACTTCATGCATTATGAATCCGTCCAAGTTCAATTCCTGCCCAAGATTCGAAAAGAAAAACATCATATACTTTAAGTATGTGGTATATATATCATACCATAGTGTGTATTCAGTGTGGAGTAAAACACTTTCGAATCAATTTTTCGTGTTTGGTTGGTTGGATAAAATATTTTTTTTTTCAGAAAATAAATTTCTTAAAAATCAAGAAAATAACTTTTATGGCGAAAGTAGAAAAAACAAGTCCCCATAAGTGCATGATATTTAATGGATTGTCCCCCCCCCCCCCCCCCCCGCCCAACCTCCTCCCCTTCCCGACCCTGACACGTACCTTACTCCCAGCACCCCCACTCTTATCCCCGCCCCTCTGACAACCCCTGAGATTGTACGGTCATCTGTGGTGGAGAAGTGCGGATATCAAACCCGTGGAACAAACACTCAGCTTTGCCATTCATTAATATTGATGCCATTTTGATGACTTCGTCCATGATCTGTGATGTTCTTTTCATTTTCTTTTTGTCAACATTGCCATTTTTTCTACAGATAGGTGTTATCATTTTGTTTGAGAAATAGATTGATAGATAACCATAAGAGCCAATTAATAGTTATTTATCTTGTATTTTTATTTTTTTATTTTTGTAACAGTATAATATCTTCTCTCTTTTGAATTGATTTTTTTTATGGTAATGCTGATTCTTTTTACTTCACCAAATTTGACTAAACCTTTCAGATTATTCTTACTACTCTATGGTTTCATTTGATGACTAAACTGAAAAACAATTCCCCCTGCCCCAAAAAAGAAAAGGAAGGAAAAGAAAAAAACTCTAATTACCTACTCTGGACTATATTAGTGTAAAGCGGCATTATTGCTTTACTAATCCCCCTCTTGTACCACCATGAACAAGACCTTTCCCGGTCAGTTGGTTACAATTTCATACCAAGGTAACCCTGGTTTCTCAGGGAAAGTGAACAGCTGAATGACCTTAAGAAAACATTGTTATTTGAAGACAGAGACTTCTTTTCCTCCATACTTTGGGTTTTTAGTTTCATATATGCAGATAAATTAATCGCTAAAAAAGAAAGCTCTTAGTTGGTTATGTTTTGGGTTGTCCTCCATACTTTACGTGAATCATATTTTTTGTACCAATAAATCATATTCTGAATCTCGTACTTGTAGCATAGTCTTTAGTATGTTAAATGTATAACTATGTATGTTTTTGCTTCTCTCTTTCTACTTGGTTATGTTTGTCATTGTTTTGGATATGCTTTGTGATTTTTTCACTTTTTCTTTTTCTTTTTGGGTGGGGGGACTAGAAGCAAAAGCTACATCATTCACAAAATTGGTTAAATTGGTTTAGCTGTTCAGTGATATTTTACAAAACCACTGGTAGGTGTACTCCATCGAAAATAGTGATCAGTGCCTGACTGGCACCGCAGAGATTCCAGTAGGCGGAATACATATGGACTCCATTCTGTCTGAGTCTTCATTACCATTGAAATATGTGGCTTTCTCCCATAGCTTCCGGACTGAGGCTGCTGCTGCCGGAGCTGCAACTAGGTTACCAGCGACTTCTTGTCGACCCTTTCTTTCTTTTCTTTTTTTGTCTTCCTTTTTAAAAAATCTTTTTCGTTCTTCACATAATAATATATGATGGCATATGCTATAATATAAATATATGGTACATATCCACATTTTGCAACTTTCATACTTAAACTATGGGGTGTTGCTATTACCCCGAACTACAATGTTTCCTATTTTAGTATAGAGAGTGACTTCATTCTCTTTGTGGCGTATGGAAGCTGAAATTAGGCCAAAAGCAGTAGACACATAGGCTATGTGACATAGCATTTTTCATCCATATTTTCTTGTTAGCTAATCGTATTCCTTATTTGTTCCTTTTTTCTATTTCAATTTTCTTGATTTCTTTTTTCTTCTTTCAAACTCTATAGTTTTTGCTGATAATGGTAACACAAAAAAAAAGAAACTAAAAAAAAAATACAGTTGTAAATCATGATAAATTTTTATCAATAAAGGTACACTCAGTTAGAAGATACAACCCTAAAATAAGAGTAACACTAAAATGTTAACATAATAAAAAAAATAGAACGTCAAACGTAGAACTAAAGTTTCTTATTGGATCTTTCTTTTTCTCTTATCAAATTTTCTAGATTTTCTTCTCTAAGCTCTCCCAGCGCAACCTCTGTACGGTCCTTAGCTACATTTGTTCGGTATTCCACGTCTCCATGCTTCATAAATGCATAGGCGATCCTTCTCGCATTACTCCTTTTGAGAATGTTCAAGTTACTGAGGACTTGTCGTACGAAGAGGTTCTTGTGGCCATCCTAGATCGTCAAGTTTGAAAATTGCGAACTAAAGCGGTAGCTTCAGTTAAGGTAGTATGGTGGAATAATACTGTAGAAGAGATGACGTGGGAGGCAAAAGAAGATATGAAAGCCCGATATCCTCATTTGTTCCAATCTTCAGGTTTACACTGACACCCCTGCAATACGATACTTCCTTTGTCATTTCTATTTCTCAAGCCATATATATATGTTGCGTTAGGTGCTATTGCTGAATTAGGCACGCCGAGTACATCCCGGACCGCATCAGACGACAGTTAAGGTGAGTAATGGCTAACTTGTTTTGATTTCTGCATAGTTAGATGGTCGTGTGAGGCCAAATTGATATTGTTATGTTGTTGTATGGCCCTGCGTGGCTTTGAATATTGGTTTGAGCTGCTTGACAGGTTTTAGATAATCCTATTTACAGAGAAAACTCTGTCGAAATTTTTAGAAATCCTGAGAGTCGAGATATCCCTCAACGTTCGAGGACAAATGTTCTTAAGGGGGAAAGGAAGTTACACCTCATGTTTTCGTGCGTTATCGTATCATAACGTGGATAACAGTAGCTCAGTTGGTTGGCTACCTAAACTTTCACCTTGTTGGTGAGGGTTCGAATCCCCACGTTATAATCCCCTCCCCTATTTCCCCTTCCCCTACCCCTTATGTAATAAAAATAATTAAAAAAAAATGTGGATAACATGATAAAAAGGTAATGTTATGAGGTATTTAAATAGTATGATAGTCGTATATTAAGTTTTGAAGTCAAATGAGTTGTGGTACGAAAGTCAACAAAGGTCGTTGCAAGTTACATTTGTAAATTTCATTGAAATTCGGGTCAGATGTCGCAGAGCTATTCTCTCATTATACTTGGATTTACAGGATGAACCACCCACCAAATTAAAGGCCTATGAGTCTAGTTTCCTGCATATTTTACCGTTTGTCGATACGACGTCGGAGTGGAGAGATATTCGCATTTCCGTCCAAGGGTGCAAACTGTCGCGGGACAGTGAGCCCAAGTCGGTGGCTACACAACTTGACTGATATAAAAATAGTCCCAAAACGTTTTAGGCTCTCATTTTCTTCAAGTTAAACCCTAGAACAGCTACTGTACTCTCTCAATTGATTCTCCATTAATCACAATTAAATTCAAAGGCAAATCAAGTGATTACAACATAAGGAATCACGTCACAATTGTAGAATCGTCGATTTCTCATTGTTTTGTCTTACGGAAGAAAGTTTCGTCTTGAAATGACTCGTATGTTGAAGTGTTCTTCAACACTTAAGGTATGTTTTGATCTTCTTCTCATCACCTTGAGCCTATAAACATCTAAACCTAGGAATTAGATAAGAAATCTGATGAGAACAAGTTTTTATGGATTCATATGAACTCCTAAAGACGAACCTGATTGTTGGGCTAGTTTATGTGGTGTAAATGTATTATTTTGGGATTGTGAAGTAATGGATGGATTGATAATGGAGTGTAGGCGTAAAGGAGAAGAAAATGGTAATCTTGAAGAAAGAAATTGATCTATAAACGATCCACTGAACGTACGCCCACAAGTTGTTCGATAAAATGTCTCAATGAATGTTCTTATAAGTTATAGACTTGGAATTGATCTTAAATCCTTCGTATGATGTAGATAATCAGTTATAAAGGACACGACGGCTCGTGGGACGGGATTCACTTCAACAACGAGGTATGTAGGGCTTTCTCTATACTCTTCGGCATGACTAGAATTCGAATAGCCTATCGTTGAAATGCTTTCGTTAAACCTAGGTTGTTTTCACTCCATGATGATAACGATAGTCCATCTTTCACAACCAGATTGTATTGAAGTATTTTTCCACAGGTTGTATCTTTCCCATTCATTGGTTTGAGAATAATGTGTAATATGAAGTGATTCACCTTTAAATGAAGTCGAACATGTTTCTTTCAATCGAGTTGATCCTTACTTCATATGTACTCCATATCAAATATATTTCTCATGTAATCTATAATTGTTATCTCTTGAATTGAAAGAAGCACATAGCGACAATAACGATAGTTGGAGGATAACGACGATAGGTCACTCAGACTCTTTCTATGATATCCCTTCTGAGATCGGTCTTGCATTGCACTTATATATATGTATTTATTTTCATTAACGTGCCGCACTATAGTCTGCCGGGCAGGCACGTAGATGTGCACCTAAATGGATTTCTTTCATTACTGCGCTGTGTCATAGACGGCCGGGTAGGCACGTAGCTGTGCATACCACTGATCAGTTGGGCAGAGATGATGATGATATGACGATGAGCTCACCCCCACAGAGGGATTTATTATTATATATATAATATGATATGTTATAAGCCTCCAGAGTGAGGAATGATTTTATGTGCATGCAGTTATATTCATGTCATAGTATGGTTGCTTACCGTGGCCTTATTCAGGGTTTCAGGTTGCTTCTGATTCCTCTCTCTTGTTATTTACATTCCTCATGCTTATGCTTACCGCCCTACATATTCAGTATATATTTCATACTGACGCCTTTTTTGTGCGTTGTGTTCATGCCCACGGGTGTTGATAGACAGGCTGGCGCGCCTTCTCAGTAAGACATCAAGTTCAGCGGTTGAGTGTCGCACTCCAGTTCTTCGGAGTTCTTTGGTTCTGAGTTCATAGGTACAGAGGCATATGTATATATATAGTAGAGGCATATGTATATATATAGTTTTGGGGTATGTCGGGGCCCTGTCCCAACCTGTTGACGCTGTATTCTACTCTTAGAGGCTTGCAGACTAGCTATCAGTGTATATATGTTTTGTCTGGCCTTGTCGGCCTCCTGGATAGCTGTCGTGACTGTGGATGTGGCCTTGTCAGCCTTAGATATACATTCATTTTGTAGCTTCTTCTGCATGCAGGTTGTTACATTGATCCTTATTATTGTCATCTAGCGGTCTTGTAGGCCCCATGTTCATATTACAGTTCATAGATGCCATGGTTGGTTCGCTCGGACCTTCGGGTGCTGGGTGGCAGCCACACCCCCCAAGGTTGGGGTGTGACAAGAAATACCCATTTATTGAGTATAGTGTTTGATTTTTACAATGTGCAACTTGAAAATGTTGGGAGATTTATTTGTATTATTTATTGGGTTTTCTTCCATAAAATTTGATAGCCTACTTGAATTTTTATGTTAGTGATATAATCTATATCTATCTATCTATATCTATTTATATCTAAATGTAACAACCCGATATTTTTCCAAGTATTTTGAATTACTTCCTTATTTATAGTCTATTTAATTTTAACGGGTTTCTTATAGAATCAAATAATTATAGTATATATTTACATTACATATATATACACACCTACATATATGTACAGAGATATATATTTTCTAGGAATTTATAGGTATATATAGACATACTAGCAAACTATGCTCGTGCGATGCACGGGGCCCAACATGATTAATTTGGTTATTCAATTTAGCTAGTCTTTATGGTTTGTATATTTTGCAAAGGATACTGCGATTCTCTTTAGTGAGTCTTCATATTTTTTTTCTTTTCCTCTTATTTTTCCCCTTAATTTCTCAATTGTTGTTAAAATTTGTCTTATTTTGGTTATGTCCGCCTCTTTTTATATTTAGTAAGTTGACAATTTAAATATCCTACATGTCATGTTTATAATCACAAGATTCAAAGGACATTTTATTATATTATACACATTTTTAATTTAGAACCAGGCCACAAGATTAGAAAGTTTTATCTTTATTTCTTAAACTCTGTGTCTAGTCAAACGCAGACACTTAAATTGAGACAGAGGGAGTATATGCCAAATGACTGAAATGAAAGGACAATTGAGACACTGCGGACCCATGGGGATTTAAAAAGTAAACACACAAGAGGTAGAATTAATGTTCAACTTCTGAAATGTACAAATGTCAATCCCTGCTTAGAGTACAATTTCAGTTGCTTTTTGTACAACTTATTGTTGCTGTGTTCATCCACCTTGGGCGTTTATATATAATAGAAATATAAAAATATATAAGAAAAATATAGAATAGAAAAATAGACATATATTTTTAGTAATGTAGCCAAGTAATATGGGACGAAGGGAGTACTTCATTTATTAATTCTTAAAGAACGTGAAAAGTCAAGTATAATAATGTAGCCAAGTAATATGGGATGAAGAGAGTACTTCGTTTATTAATTCTTAAAGAACGTGAAAAGTTAAGTAATATGGCCAAGTAATATGGGACAGAGGGAGTATTTCATTTATTAATTCTTAAAGAACGTAAAAAGTCAAAAGTGAACACGTAAAAGTGCACGGAGGAAATAAATATGTGTCGGAGAATTAAAATTGAAGTGCATACATGTAGACATGAGAAGAGAATAAATATTCAGCAAGAACGTGAAAAGTCAAAAGTGAACAAGTAAAAGTGCACGGAGGAAATAAATTTGTGTCGGATAATTAAAATTGAAGTCCATACATGTATACATGAGAAGAGAATAAATATTCAGCAAGAACGTGAAAAGTCAAAAGTGAACAAGTAAAACTGCACAGAGGAAATAAATATGTGTCGGAGAATTAAAATTGAAGTGCATACATCTATATATGAGAAGGGAATAAATATGTCCATGTGGGATAAAAAAAAAATTAGTTAAAGTGTACAAGTTATATAGCTTTTGGTACAAGCATTCATTGCATATACAATTTATAAGCTTTTGGTACAATAAGGTATTGCAGTGTTGGTCCCTCTTAGCCACTTATATATAAAATAGAAATATATAATATATATCTATATAATATAGAATAGAATATAATAGAAATAGATGGGTACAACATGGAATGCTCTATGTACAATTTGTTAATGCTATATTGGTCCTCTTTGGCACTTATTTATAATAGAAATATGTGTACTAAGGTGTAAATTGGAGAATTAAATTAATGACTAATTGGAAAAATAGGATTTAAGTGGGAAAAGAAGTGGGGCAAGCCCACACCCGTGGACGTGACCAAGGGAGTATAACTTTGGCCTCTTTCTTGGTTTTGGTACAGAGAAAACAAAGCAACTCGTATAGGGGAATAGGTTTGGCGGAGGCACTAGAGGTTAATGACAAAGCTATTTCTTGGAGTCAAATTTAGGGGCCTGGATTCATATAAGACAAAAGTGAATATCCCATCCTTAAGATTATGCTTCATTTTATACTCTGTTTAGTAGAAGGTATAAATTTATCCTGAATTCAAAGTGGATATCCATCCTTAAGATTGTGCTTCATTTTATACTCTGTTTGGTAGAAGGTATAAATTTATCCTGATTTATACCTTTTACTAAACATGATACAAAATTAATACCAAAATTAGTGCTTGGATCAGTGTCTTAAAAGGTTAAGGCGTGAGGCGAGGCGTTTTAATTAGCACGGGGCTAGGCGTAAGCCCCATGGATCTTTAAATATTTAATTTATAATATAGTAAAATAGTATAATAAACAAAAATTATATAAGAAATATATATTAATAGTTTTAAAAAATTAAAGACATTAAAGAAACTCATAGAAAATAAAACTTCTAATAGTATGATTTTACAAGTATAAATAATGCAATGATATAAAAGCTATTATGAGATGGAAATCAACACTAACATCTTACTTTCAAATAATAAAAGAATCACAATTTCTTAAAATACATTACTATCATACTATGAAAGTTACCTCCCTGGAAAAAAAAATCAATAAACTTTATTTGTATTATAATTAAAACATCACTCCTTCATGAATAAAAATAAAATTCCTTTCAAATAGTGAAATAATAAAATATGATAATTTTGAGACATAGAACAAAAACATGAAGACCAATGATAAGTGAAGATGTAAAATTTGTCTATCTATTTTAAAATAAATGTTAATTGTTATCCAGCCTCACGTGTTCTCAATTAGTAAGTATGCAATAATAGGGCTTGTTATTAGAGTTACTCTCAATCTTCTTATTTCTATAGATGAATAAATTATTAAACATCATTTTATTAAAGATTTATGAGGGTCAACAGTGTTAAACTAAGGAATTTGACACATAGTTTATATAAGAACTGTTAGGCGAGCCCCGAGCGTTGGGCGTGTTTAGGGCGTACAGTCGGACGCTTAGGGCGTAAGCCTCACAGAACTAAGCTCCACACGAAGGCCCCGAGACATTTTGTCAGTGCCCCGCCCCCGGGCGAGTCCCGAGGCGAGTCTCAAAACTGCCTTTAAAAACACTGGCTGGAATATCCTAGCTTATACCATGCATCAAACGACCCTTAAGGGTAGCTATGTTCTTGAAAGGGCCGAAAAGAAATAGCAATTTTTTATTATTATATTAAAAGTAGAATCTTTTAATTATGCAATCATTGGGGTTAATTAATTAAGTAATGATTGGTGCATTATTATTGATTGGTGTCATTCTTATTATTGATTGGCAATGGCAATCAGAAGTTTTAAGTTTGGATCAATAGTTATGCAGATTACAATGTTATTTCAACCGAAACCACTGTTTCGGTCCGTTTGCAAATTATTATGGATTCTTGGACAATTAATGCCAATTTAATGGTTATGTATAGTGAATGGGTGTAGATCATGATATTGAGATAAAACTGTACCTTTAAATTGAGTTATAAAATATTGAGATTTAACCCTTAGCTTATAAATTAGAAATATGAGATTTGACTCATTACTTGACATCAAGATTGAAACTCGATTATTGATTTAGACTCTAGTGCTTATGGGTAACATGTTATGTAATCGATTTCGAATTTCAGACCGTTAATCACAAGGGCGGATTTGAATTGACCAAGAGTTTACTTTGACCCTGTGGTGTCCTAAAAAAATTATGGGATTAGTTTTCGTAGACTAATTTGGACCCCGTAGACTAATTTGGACCCATTATTTATGTTATTGAATAGATTGAGACTATTGGAGATCGTTTGAAGAGAATTAGGCGTTTCAAGAGAGGTTTGCATTCCGGTTATAAGGCTTAGTTTACTTGCTTCTCATAAAAAACTCATGGTTTGTGTTGTATGTATGCATTTAAACCATTTATGTGTGAATGGGCAAGCATGATCTAAATTCTATAAGTTTCAAGTGTCTAAAGTAATGACCGTATGAGTCCTTTAGCGTAATATCGCTTAAATAGATACTTGCTATATATGTAAAGTTTTGAATTGGTATTGATTAGATGCCAGAATAAGTGATCCGGGTAAGATGTGAGTAAATAATGCCCACTCCGAAAGACGGGGTAAGACATGGACAAATACGTACTGTGTCTCGTAAGAATAGATTCAGATTCAGTGTATTTCATGTGTTGCTTGTTTGATTTCAGCTTCAGCTCCAGTGTTTGTATATATTTAATATATTTGTATTGTTTAATTGCTTTTATGCATTATCAGGTATTTCTAAGACTTGCTCCATGGGTAAGTTGAGAGTGTGTTAATGATCCTACTGGGTCTTTTAGACTCGCGCTTGTTGATGTTTATATGTGTGCAGGCGTGGTTAACGGCGACCGGGTAGCCGATACTTGATCATTTCAACTTTCTTCAGTCCAGTTCAGTCGAGGTGAGCCACCATTAGATCATGGCGGCCTCTTCTTCTTTAGTTGACTTAGTAGTATTCGGAGCTACGTCTCGTACTTTTGTGTTCAGACTAGTAGTTCCATGACTTAGAAATTTTATGGGGTTTATCGGCAGACTCAGTATTTGTATTTCGCTTCCGCACTTCTCTTTATATTATGAGACATTGAGTCTTATTCATTTTTGTCATGACCCAAATTTGACACTCAGACCCTAACAGGGCACCTGACGAGCTTCTAGCCATAAGGCGAACCCTCTAAGTTAAACATGCGAAAATTGATGAATAAAATGAATAATACTCAATGTCTCAAATATAAAGAGAAGTGCGGAAGTGAAATACAAATGTTGAGTCTGCCCATAAACCCATAAGATGTCAAAGTCATGGAACTACTAGTCTGAATATAAAAGTACGAGGCACAGCTCGGAATACTACTAAGTCAACTAAAGAAGAAGAGGCCGCCATGATCTAATAGTAGCTCACCTCGACTGAACTGGACTGAAGAAAGCTGGAATAATCAGGTATCGGCTACCTGGTTGTCGTTAACCACGCCTGCACACATGCAAACATCAACAAGTGTGAGTCTAAAAGACCCAGCAAGATCATCGACATACTCTCAGCTTACCCCCAGGGCAAGTCTTAGAAATCCCTCATAATGCATAAAAACAAGTAAAAAGTACAAATATATCAATAGTACACATATACTGAAGCTGAAACTGATATCATAAAGCGTAAAAGCAATATACGAAATATAATGAATCTGAATCTGAATCTAAGCTCACGGGACACGGTACGTATTTGTCCATGTCTTACCCCGTTTTCCGAAGTGGGCATTATTTAGCCACATCTTACCCGGGCCACTTGTAATTCTCTATGCTCACGGGACACAGTACGTATTTATCCGTGTCTTACCCCATCTTCCGGAGCGGGCATTATTTATCCACATCTTACCCAGATCACTTGTAATTCTGGCAGCTACCCCCAACCGAACCCAATGGGGTCTGTCGGAGTATGCCCCTCTGAAGATATGATAAAGTAAACAAACATCCAATCAATACCAATTCAAAATTTTACATATATATATATATATATATATATATATATATGTATATGTATATATATATATATAGCAAGTACCTACTTAAGAGAAATTACTGCTAAAGGACTCATATGGTCATTACTTTAAACACTTGAAAATTATCCAATCTAGATCATGCTTGCCCACTCACATGAACTAAATGGTTTAAATGCATACATTCAACAAAAATCATATGCTTTTTATGGAAAGCAAGTAAACTAAGAGTTTAAGCATCACTTGCCTTATAACCGGAACTCAACTCTCTTGAAGTGTCAAATCCTTCAAACAATCTCCGGTAACCTCAATCTATTCAATACCATAAATAAGTAGTCCAAATTAGTTCAGGAAAACTAATCCTATAATTTTAGGTTTAGAACTAAACCTCAACATTCTATGTCTTGATTCTTTTAAAAAGCTAAAATATTTATATCTTAACATCATGGTCTACACCAATTCAATGTATATAACAATTTAATTAATATCAACTATCCAAGAGTCCATAACAGTGTAAAACAAAATTAATCTCTGGACATGAGCGGACCAAAATAGTGGTTTCGGTTGAAACTCAATTTTGTAATCTGCATCACCATCGTTCCAAGATTAAAAACCTATGACTGCCATAATATAATGATTCCCCCAATCCTTACTTCATTAATTTATCCCAATGATTGCATAATGAAAAGATTCTACTTTTAATATAATAATTATAATTATAATAAAAAGAATGCTATTCCTTTTCCCCCATTTCAAAAACATAGCTACCCTTAAGAGATTGAGTATATACCTGGATACAAAATACTTGGAATGAGAAGTTTTCACTTTTGTCTTTTATGAATTCAAGCCTCTAAATTTGATTCCAAGAAAATTGCTTCCTCCTCACCCTTAGTATGCGTTTGGCCATGCGTTTTCAAATCATGGTTTGAAATCATGATCTCAAACCAGCGTTTAGACATGCATTTTCACTCATAGTTTCAAACCATGATTTCAAATCTCAAATCATCTAAAAAGGCATGATTTGGGGTTTGAAACCATGGTTTCAACTTTTTTAAATATAAAATTTAACCCATAAGTTTATTTGTAAAAAAAGACCCATAAGTTGGTAGATATTTTTAACAATTGCCCCATCAATCATTTATCAATCTCATTAACTTTCATCAGCATTTATTTATGTCTACCAACCTTTAATTTATGTGGGAGGATTATATTAAAGAGTAGTTACATTACTATTCATGCTAAATTTCTTTTTTTATTGAGCTAAAGTTTGATTAATTGATGTTGTATTTTTTAGAAAAGTCTTCTAGTAGTGTACTAATTTTGTTATGAACTATGACTTGCTCATTTGATAAGAATGTATAAGAATTGAGAATATTTTGATAGTTTTCACAATTTGTGAAATTTTTATGTTTATAAGAAAAAATACAACTTAAAATATTTAAATTACATACCCAATCATGATTTAAAACCATATTTTCAAATTATAGTTTGAAACCATGTCCAAACGGGACCGTCAACTTCTATTCTCCTGTGCCCCTTTTTATTTTCTCCGTGCCAAACCCATTAAAAAAAAAAAAAAAAAGACTCCTAAAGTTATCCTCCGTAGGCTTAAAACGTGGCAGCAAAAAGAAAGTGGGCTTGCCCCACTTCTTTCCCACTTAAGTCTTCATTTCCCACTTAAGAATATTTTGTCATCTGGTCATTATTTTGATTCACCAACTTACACCTTATTACACACATTTATATATGCACACAAATTCCAAAAAAATATTTATATATATATATACATGTATATAGGTGTGTATATCTATGTAATGTAATGTAAATATATATTATAATCATTCCTTTCTATTAGGAACCCGCTAAAATTAAATAAATTATAACTAAGGAAGAAATTATAAACACTTGAAGAGAAAAATATCGGGTTGTTACAATTTTATTCGTTAATTTTCGCATGATTAGCTTAGAGGGTTCGCCTTATGAGTAGGAGCTCGTCAAGTGCCCTGTCACGGCCTGAGTGTCAGATTTGGATCATGAAACTCTATCTATCTATATCTATATCTATACTATTTTAAAAGCATGAATATAAATGTTGGTTGACTAACATATCCTTCAACTATTGAACGATTTGTATATCCTTTTAGTGTAATTCTATCGTATTTCTATTGTCTATTTTGGTAAATAAAAAACTTAATCCTATTACTACTAGAACGTTAGGAATATTCTTTAGTAATTCTATTACAACTGCAACTTAACTCCCGTAATAAGGCACAATCTTATTACTTTTAAGTTTATTAACATACCAATTTATCATATTAATTTAAGTAAATTGATCTCTTTTTCTATCCTTAACTATTTACAATTTTTTTAATCTTATTTCTTTTACTATAATTATGCGCAAATTTAGAATCAATTACTGATTACAGAAGGCAGCGAGTAGGAACTTGTGAGTAATATGTATGACGAGTAATTATATTCAAGCATTCCTTTAGATTGTTTGAGAATAAAGTGCAACTGCACGTTTATAGAGACTAATTATATTCAAGAATTCCATTAAATTATCTGAGAATAACGTACAACTGCACGTTTATAGAGACTAGTCTATATTATTTTAAAAGCATGAATAAAAATGTTGGTTCACCAAAATATCCTTCAAATAATGAACGACTTTTATACCCCTTAAAACTTAAAACTGGAATCCAAGTCAGTTAATGATTAAAACACCAGTTTCACCCAAAAAAATAAAAATAAAATCAAAGGACTCCAAGTCAGATTACAAGACTAAAACCAACTAGGTGTTAATACACCCACACACGGTAAGAAGCCAGTGAAAAAAATATCAACGTGTTTTGCTCCAAAAATTTTATAGCACACGAGTTTTGTTCTTAAGGTACGTTCTTATGGCTTAGCTATAGAAGCTTAGAAAAAAAAAGCACTATTTTATATTCTTTATCATGAACTCTTTAACGAGTATTAATTATAAGATGTGTGCTGCAAAAGAATGTGATAAAACTAGGTAAAACATCTCAAAAGATATTAGTATCAGATATGTCCTTTCAAGATATTAGTTGGGTGCCAAAGAAAGAGGTCTTTTTTTTTTTTTTTTTTTTTTAATATCTTCTCATGTTTGGGGTATTACGTGCAATATTCTTGGGGTTTCAAAAATAAGTAGCAATTTTATTTGTAATAATTAGAAACCCATTATTTCAATCTCCAAATAAGTGAAAATTTGATTCTATGCGAAGAAATTTTTATTAGCTAAATCAACGAAGGTCAGTTAAAAAGTTTATTACTTTTCAAGGAGATATACCGGACAAAGGAGATCCAGTCATACTATTATGAATTTCTACAAATTTTTGAAGCTGTAAATCTAATAAAAACTTCTTATTTATGATTTTAATTTATTTTTTAATATATTTAGTTATGGATATTCTTCATAAAGGATGTAAGTGTAAAATTCCTATATATTAATATAAGTATTTGATTTTAAAATTCAGAGGGTACATAAAATATTGAGTCATATTATAGTAATGTTTAATGTAATTAACACTAGATTTAATGTCGAGTAGAGACAAAAGGGGAAAGGAGATATCCGTAAGGATGTAAGAAATTCATTGGACTCTCATAAGAGTTTTGACACCCAACATAGACAATCACTAAAAAAAAAAAAAAAAAACATACGACTAGGAATGAACTACTTAGCGTATCTCGTAATCAACAGAAATTAAGGCATAAGATTTCATGTATGATGGAGACCAGGATCTAATCTTTAGGTTGCAAAATTGAAGTCCACTATGTGTTGAATTTATTTACAAAGTGTATTTGATGCAGCGTCTAAATTTAGGACTAAAATAAGTAGGATTGAAATGCTATGATGCATAATGATTTTACGGACCACAACTTGCTATAATTGAGTTGTTGGTTAATATGCAAATTCACTTTACAGTACTTTGTAATTATAGTTATGATATTTTACGAAAAAAAATTTAATTCAAAAACACTTGGTAATAATTGCTAATAATTAACATGGTATTATCGTGCAAGGCACGATCGTAGAAACTAGTTATTTTAAAAGCATGAATATAAATATTGGTTGATCAAAATATCCTTCAAATATTGAATGACTTTTATACCCTTAATAAGTTATAATCCTATTTGTTTTTTTAACACACTTCTTAAACCCAAAAACCTAAAAGAACTAATCGCTACTTAAACAAGTCACTTTTAATTAGTCCAATACTTTTTAGAATTACAAGGAGGCGTGAAAAGCACAATTTGGTTCGACTTACAATTTAATCTTCCATCGTGAGAGTTCTTTTGGCTATGAAGAAGTATTTAAAATTTTGTTAATAATTACATTATTCAAGTCAAAAGAAAATCACCTTATTTTTATGTTAGATCATGGATAGTCTGGACCACATAGGTTTAGGGATATGAGGAACCACGGGTAAATTTTTCGTCATTTATTTTTCTAATATTGACATTTTATGCAGATGGGATGGAATTTTGACCAAAGTATTTTAAAGATTTCTTATCAAACCTTTGGATATGCTCAAAATAAAATAGAAGGATAAGAAAAAACAAGAATAGATTCCGTAAATTTGTTTGATTATCTTCTGCAAGTCAGTAAACATATAATTCTATGTTCAGTAAACATATAATTCTATGTTACATGAAAAAAAAAATAGTTAGAAGTGTTTAAAAGAGAGATTTCAATTTTTCTAACATATTATACCTTACGTTTTTAAATCAACTTAATTTTTTTTAAAAAAAATAAATAAATTCCAAAAGCCGAAAATTGAAGTACATTAAATATCTAGCCATAGGCGATTAATTTCTAAGTATATTAATTGCTCATGGAAAAAAATTTAATAAATTTAACAACAAATATTATCCATTGGTGCTATCGTTATAATAGAATAGAAAAATACATACCAAAAGAAAAAAAAATTGCGCATGAAAATGTTGTAAAAAATATGATTGTAGTGTATTTTATTTTAGAAGTTCATGCATGTTTGTGGGAAATTAATTAGATATATTAATGATAATTTTTAATCAAAATAAGTTGATCAATGATTGTGGAGGACAGATAGTCACAGAAAAGAGGTATATCCCAATTTTGATCAACTTTCTTCTATGGAAAAGCAAAGCATTACAATCCGGCAAAAGATAGTCATTTGAATTGATTAAAAATATTCATATTTGGTAATGATGTATGCATTGTAAAGCGAGTTGTTTCTAATTTACTTTATGGATGACTCTATTTGTAACATGTTATCTTTGAGCATATCACAAAAATGTTCTATCTTTTAACTCTTTGTTACTATCGGTTAGAAATTATTTTAATTTTGTCCAGCAATGTTTTCAATACTTTTATATTTTTAATTACAAACATAGCTATAAGGTCACTCAATATTAATTTGTGGTAATAGTTTCCAACACGGGTAAGAGAACAATAAACACATACCAAGAACATCATTTCAAAGAAGTATTTTTTGGTATGAACTAATAATATTTTTGTACCTCATAGAAAATGATATTTAATTACAAACATCTTAACCTAAACCTAACATTTTTTGTCATGTTTGACAGGGAATAACGTGCAAACGCACGTTCGTAGAGACTAGTACTATATTAAAAGCACGAAGGGTCTTAGAAATGTTGATTAAACTTTTTGTCCTTTATTAAAAAACTCTACAATAGATAATGTCATTTACTATCCTCATTAAATATAGGTGTAATTAAACATAAACACAATAATATATATTTTTTGAAAAAGTAAAAAAAGCACCGTTATTTTTGGTATATTTAAATTCAGGATTCACTTTAGGTTTAGAATTCTTTTACGCCGTACATACGGTTGTTTCAAGGTTTTCTTTTTTCCTATTAATACTCGGTATTAGCACGTATAAATATAACCTAATTAAATGAAATTTATTTCGTCTCCCCTTGTGAATTCTCGCGTCCTTTTGTTCTTTTTGGATCCATCCTTTTACAACAGGAAAATATTTGTACTTCTCACATTCGTTAATTCTTGAATATGATGATGCATTCTCAAAAATCCTCTTTTTCAATTGGAGTTTTGAAATTTTAAGGTACATATGTTCTAACTATTTTTGATTCTATTGATACTTAACTGTTGGAATTACTTTGTTCTTGTGTTTGCTAATTGATCTTATGAAATCAAATAGATGTTTCAAGTTTTGTTTATCTTAAAAAAATTTATACCAACATCTCAACTTCCTTTCGTCGCCTTATTTTTTTAGTTTCAGGTTATGGACTTGGAGAATTTTATATCTAACTTACTTTAATTTTTGTACAGGTTGCTTGGATCATGTAATTCATAACAAAAAATGGGATTAGGTCTTATTAGTTCACTATTTCTTTTTCCTTATGTTTCATAACTAACGATAGTAATTGTTACGTCAGCTCAAATTGCTTATTTATTTTTTTTACAAAAAAAAAAAAAAAAATCTTAGATTATATTCTTTAGTTAAGTGTAATATTGATATTATGTGATTTAAAATTTGTGTTATTTATGACAGATATGCTTCACCTGTTCATATAATCACAAGTTTCATCTATTCAGGCAAACTAATCTTCTAATCTCATCTCATAAAATAAATTATTTATAGAATTATACATTATTTTAATTAAAATTCTTGTGCACAATTTATTTTAGATAATCTTGCAACGAAAATTGGAAAGGACTTGGCGAACGAAGTTGTGCCAATTAACAACTTAAGAAGATACAGTTTTTATTGGGTAATAAAAATCTTAGTAATTGAAAGTGGACCTAACAAGGGGACAAATGAAGGTATTTGAAAGCAGGGGCGGAACCAGCCCATCGGGTGTGGGTTCGGCCGAACGCAGTAGCTTTTATTCGAACCATGTATTTATATTAAAAAATTTGTCAAATATGTAAAAAATTATTAATTAAGAACCCAGTAACTTTAAAGAATTAGAACCCCGAACCCACAAGCTTCGAATCCTGGCTCCGCCTCTATTTGAAAAACTGTGATTTTAGCTGACCAAAAAGTAATAATACTTATTTATTCATATTATATTTTATATTTTTACATATATGTTTTAACCATTAAAATTTAACATTTTACACAACATAAAAATTCATGCTAATTACTATTTACCCATGCTTCGTCGTCTTAAAAAAAATTATAAGGTGGGCTCCATACTAAAAACACCAAGCAATATAAAAAAAAAGGGAAAAAAGTGGACCCCACCATCTCGAAACTCATGTAAAAAAAAAAGATGGACCCTATATTAAAAAAATCAAGCAATATAAAAAAAATAAAAATGAACCCCATATTAAAAAAAAATAAAAAAATGTGCACCCATATTAAAAAATCATACCCCCATTAAGTCAATAATGGTGGATTCATTACCACATGCGTATCAACCCATTAGTTGGAGCAAATGAAATAATTGTTCAGTAAAAAACTTGGACCCCATATTATTGCTTTTCTTCAAAAGGTTAAGTAGCTAAACCAACAAACTATCAATTCTTAGAGTATTCAACACATAATTCATCCAATCTAAGTAATAAAATGAAAGACAAGCTATATATACAAGCTAAGTAAAGAAGACTAATAGGTAATTACAATGCTACCTTTAATGAAGTAAGGGCTTTGTTTGGTTGAATTTTAATGTAATCTTGATTCGAAAATTGGCATGATAGCCAAACACGCCCTCCGCATAGATGGCCCTCTAATCAACCTTGCGCATTACGCCTTCTTGCAAGCATAACCTTCTTTGCACAAATAGCCAACTCCCGATCTTGTCCAAGTTTGCAAGTGTAGCCAATTTGCAAAAATATCCCTATTTGCACGTTTGGCCACTTTGCGAATTTGGTCCCCTTTCTAGTAGCTTCTTCTTCAATCAACTCCCAAGCCACCTTCCACACATCATAAGCCATCTTGTGTGGCTTGTAGGAGCCTCTAAAGGCCTCAAACGACTTCCTCATCTTCCATGTAGCTTGTAGAGCTTGAAGTCTCATATCTCGTCCTTGAATGTACGTCTTGAAATGAAGTGTGTTAAGTAGGATCATATCAACGTTTCCTTAAAAAACCGTGCAAAAGACAACATGACAAGTAAAATGAGCTAAACTAAGAATATTTACCAAAAATTTAAAAATAATAGCTCTTCGTTTAAATAGAAAATTAAATTTCTACTTTGTTTCATTTTAAACATGTAAAATTAATTTAATAATTTGAATTAGAATTATCCAAATCAAAATTTGATAAAAAATAATAATTATTGTTTAGGTCCAATCTACATACATTAACAATAGAATATTTTACACCATTAATTTAATCGAATTAAAATTCAAAGTATCAACTAATGCTTAAATATTGCTATTGTTTTATCTCTAAGAGAGGAAAATAGTTTCCTTTTAAACAACTCTTCTCTTTCAAAAAGTATTAATAAATTTTTGCAAACTTTGTATTCATAGCAAACACTAATATAATAAAGTTTTGGATACGGAGCACAAACTATGATGTTATATTAATCGTGTTTTGAACATAGTATGTATATATATATATATATATATATATATATATATATATATATATATCACTACCCAAACACAACTACATACACATAGATACACTATAATCCAAAGTATTGGGCCTGTGCCTAGCACGGGCATACGCCATCTATCTACTATATAGAAGCAGCATGGGTTTACCCATGCTTCGTCGTCAGTCACCCTTAAAAAAAATTAAAAAAAAATAATGTGGGTCCCATACTAAAAACACCAAGCAATATTTTTTTTTTAAAAAAGGAAAAAAGTGGACCCCACCATCTCCAAACTCATGTAAAAAATAAAAAGTGGACCCCATATTAAAAAAAAAAAAAAAGCAATGTCAAAAAAAAAAAAAAAAAACGTGCACCTCATATTAAAAAATCAAACAATATTCATGTAATTCCCAAAGTATCCGCATTAAGTCAATAATGGTGGATTCATTGCCACGTGCGTATCAACCCATTAGTGGGAGCAAATGAAATTATTTTTCAGTAAAAAACTTGGACCCCATATTATTGCTTTTCTTCAAAAGGTTAAGTAGCCAAATCACAGAATTTCCTTTCTTTTCTTATATTTGCCTGAGATCTAATCTAGATATTTAACTGTTGTATTTGCTATTCCGCCATGTCATTTATTTGTTATATTTACTAAATAAATATACTTAAAATATTTATATTTTAAAATAAGATAGAATTTAATTACTTTTTCATTTTTATGCTTACTCTAATAAATGTGAAAAGAGATTAATGTCGTAAAAGAAAAAATAATATTAAATGGAGATCAAATAATGAATAAGATAAATTAGTCAAATTATAATTCTAATTGGCGTTTCCTTAAAAAACCGTGCAAAAGCCAACATGACAAGTAAAACGAGCTAAACCAAGAATATTTACCAAAAATTTAAAATAGTAGTTCTTCGTTTAAATAGAAAATCAAATTTCTACTTTGTTTCATTTTAATCATGTAAAATTAACTTAATAATTTGAATTAGAATTATCCAAATCAAAATTTGATAATTTTTTTTTATCCCCTATTCTTGTTTGAAGTGAATTTAATTACTCCTAAAGGTGGCATGGCAAAATAATTACCATCAGCTTCTCAAAAGCGGATGAAGAGAAAAAACAATACAAACACTAATTCAAACTATATACGTGTCATCATTTAATTGGATTGGAATTAATTTTCTTATTATTTCCTTTTCATTAAATTTTCTTTATCTCTATATGATTTTCTTTCTTTCTCTTTCTTATATTTTATTGTTCTTGTGCCAAATGCCATCTTCGACAGATAACTCCCTATGCCCTTAATTTTTCCCACACTATTTTATTCTCTTCTTTTTTCTCTTTTTAGTTTTTTTTTCCCTTTCTTCTTTGGCAGGAGGTTTGGTGTTAAACTTCGCCGACTCCATTTCCGGCATCGAGAAAATTATTAGACCACCAGTTCAAAAGAATATCGAAGATGGCGATGGCTTCGATCTACTTAAAAATTAAATATGTACGTCGCTGGCAAAGAAAAATCATGGGTTCTCTGCATGAACTCACCCAAAAACTAACATTTTCTACAAAAAATCTCCCGATCTTCGGAGGTAAGATGCAGTTTAGTACTTCCGATAGATTTTCGGGACGACGACAGTGGGTGGGTTTTGGTGTTTGAATAGATATGTTTATTTAAGGGATTAATTAATGTGGAAATTTGAGTAATAAATAAACCTTTGAATTTATATTAATGGGTCGGGTTCTTTATTTGGGGTAGGTTGGGATTTATATTACTTGCCTTTTAGTTTGGAAGAATATATTTAAAAAATCATTAAATGACGTGACCGAATCAGAAAGCGAGTGGCTCAATAACACCCAGCTTTCAACTGGTCTGGGAAAAAGCGGGTTGAACAAAATTCAGTTGAAAGTTGTTTAGGGGGTACATAAACTCCCGTGAAGTTAAATTGCTAAAGTGAGTTTTGAATACAAGTTTTGGGTGGGGGGGGGGTATGTATTTTTTTCGAAACAATATAATATTATTAAAATTAAATTTTTGGTTGAATAATTATCATGAAATAATAAAGTACAAGTTTTTATGAATGATCAATGTGGATTGTCATATTGTAATTTGTTTGTCAAGATTTAAATAATTGGATATCGTCTGAACCTATAGAGATGAAATTTTTAATTTAAATCTGGGAAAACATATGTTTCTTTAATATTGGTTTCTACTTCTGGCATTGTCTTTTTTTTTTTTTTTTTTTTTGTGCGTGTGTGTGTGTGTCATAAAGTCTGTATTGTTAATATTGTGTTGAAGATAATGCAGAAGTTAATGTTTTAGTGATAACTATTCTTATAATATATCAAATGTTTTGCTTGATTATTTCCTATTTTTTAGATATTTCAACAACACGGTTTACATGTGAATATAAACAACAACGCCTATGCCTAAAAATGTTTCACGTTTTAGTTTTTGCCTTGTCTTTTAGAAACTTTAGCCTCCTCTTTTTTATCGCCGCATACATATAAAAATTTGTTGTTGAATGAAAATACTACTTTATAAAAGTTGTAGCGAAATTCGATCAACATATGTCTTCCCTAGAATGGCTACTAAGGTATTATCTATTTCATGGTATACACTTATAAAAATATAGTAACTATTTGGGATTGACAAAAAAAATACATTAATACTATGTGAATATATACATATACGTGCACGAGCACAAATGTGGCAAAAATATAAAATTATGGATAACAGATAACTTTATTAGATTTATCAGATTTTATGTGGACGTGTTTGTCATGATTTTTCATGTTTAATTTTTCTACATTCGATATGACAAACTTTACCATTTTCTAGATATCATGTATGATTTCTTCTTCTCCTATACAAATAATTGACATGATCAATTAATATAAAAATGATGATGTTGAAAAGGACATAAAATAATAACTTTTATTATCCATACATCTTTTAGCCTTTTGTTTAAATCGAGATAGCCTACTTTACATTATATAATTATTAATAGCAAGACTTGATATATTAATGAAAGGTTTATGAATGATTTAACTAAGCAGGCAATAACATAGAATCAACTTATCCCTATGATGTGAAATTAGGTAATACTCCCTCCGTTCACTTTTATTTGTCCACTTTGGACTTTTCACGTTATTTAAGAAATAATAAATAAAGTGCATAATTTACCAATTTATCCATATTAATTGAGTAATTAATACTACGGGTAAAACAGGAAGATTTGACCCACTGTCCATTTCCGGTGACTTGTTTCCGGCACCAAGAAAATTATCAGACCACCAATTCAAAAGAATATCGGAGATGGGATGGCTTCGATCTACTGAAAAATTAAGTATGTACGTCGCTGGCAAAGAAAAATCATGGGTTCTCTGCATGAAATCACCCAAAAACTAACATTTTCTACAAAAAAACTCCCGATCTTCGGAGGTGAGATGCAGTTTAGTACTTCCGACAGATTTTCGGGACGACGTCAGTGGGTGGGTTTTGGTGTTGGAAGAGATGTGTTTATTTAAGGGATTAATTAATGTGGAAATATGAGTAATAAATAAACCTTTGAATTTATATTAATGGGTCGGGTTCTTTATTTGGGGTAGGTTGCGATTTATATTACTTGCCTTTTAGTTTGGAAGAATATATTTGAAAAATCATTAAATGACGTGACCGAATCAGAAAGTGAGTGGCTCAACGACACCCAGCTTTCAACTGGTCTGGGAAAAAGCGGGTTGAACAAAATTCAGTTGAAAGTTGTTTAGGGGGTACATAAACTCCCGTGAAGTTAAATTGCTAAAGTGAGTTTTGAATACAGTTTGGGGGTGGTGGGGGGGGGGGTATGTATTTTTTTTGAAACAATATAGTATTATTAAAATTAAATTTTTGGTTGAATAATTATCATGAAATAATAAAGTACAAGTTTTTATGAATGATCAATGTGGATTGTCATATTGTAATTTGTTTGTCAAGATTTAAATAATTGGATATCGTCTGAACCTATAGAGATGAAATTTTTAATTTAAATCTGGGAAAACATATGTTTCTTTAATATTGGTTTCTACTTCTGGCATTGTCTTTTTTTTTTTTTTTTTTTTTTTTGTGTGTGTGTGTGTGTGTGTGTGTGTGTGTGTGTCATAGAGTCTGTATTGTTAATATTGTGTTGAAGATAATGCAGAAGTTAATGTTTTCGTGATAACTATTCTTATAATATATCAAATATTTTGCTTGACTGTTTCCTATTTTCTAGATATTTCAATAACACGGTTTACATGTGAATATAAACAACAGCGCCTATGCCTAAAAATGTTTCACGTTTTAGTTTTTGCCTTGTCTTTTAGAAACTTTAGCCTTCTCCTTTTTATCGCCGCATACATATAAAGAATTTTTCGTTGAATGAAAATACTACTTTGTAAAAGTTGTAGCGAAATTCGATCAACACATGTCTTCCCTAGAATGGCTACTAAAGTATTATCGATTTCATGGTATACACCTACAAAAATGTAGTAATTATTGGGATTGAAAAATAAATACATTAATACTATGTGAATACATACATATACATGCACGAGCACAAATGTGGCAAAAATATAAAATTATGGATAACAAATAACTTTATTAGATTTATCAGATTTTATGTGGACGTGTTTGTCATGATTTTTCATATTTAATTTTTCCACATTCGATATGACATACTTTACCATTTTCTAGCTATCATGTATGAATTCTTCTTCTCCTATACAAATAATTGACGTGATCAATTAATATAAAAATGATGATGTTGAAAAGGACATAAAATAATAACTTTTATTATCCATACATCTTTTAGCCTTCTGTTTAAATCGAGATAGCCTACTTTACATCATATAATTATTAATAGCAAGACTTGGTATATTCATGAAAGGTTGATGAATGATTTAACTCAGCAGGTAATAACATAGAATTAACTTATCCCTCTGATGTCAAATTACGTAATACTCCCTCTGTTCACTTTTATTTGTCCACTTTGGACTTTTCACGATATTTGAGAAATAATAAATAAAATGCATTTAGATAACCGAAGAGTGAAATAACGGGCTTCCTTCGTGATGAACACTAGAGTAATCATCTATAAAAAGGAAAAAATTAGTGACTTATCAAATCAAATTAGTTTCTTCTTCTCAATAAATAAAATTAATAAATAAATAATGTCTTTGAGAGGTGGAATGATTTGATTGGCTTGCCATGTAGCGGTTAATGATTTATGCTTGAATAAATTAAAGAGAATCACTGTCTGGAAAATGTAGCGTGTGTATGTGCGTTTTATATGGACAGTTGTTGTTTGTAAAATTGTTGTGTCCTACCAAAAAGAAATGATTGTGATTGTTAAGGCAACTATTCGTGATAGAAATATTAAGTTAGCAAAGTATGGATGCAACTCTTCGTGAGAGCACTATTGGCAGTAAGTTTTTTTGTAGAATATTTTAAGTTATTTCGGAGGGTATGGAGGGTATTTAGGTAATTAAATTTTCTTATTTAAAAGGGTATTTAAATAATTTAATTTTCAAGTTAGGGAGTTCATGCTTTTAATATGACTTGTCACTATGTTCGTGCTTTGCACGAAAATATATTGCTTCGAATGCTACGAAATGCATACATACATAAAATATATACTTTAAATTTAAACCAGTACTATATTTTAAAAATAATTTTTATTGTCCAATATGTACGAAGTATAATAATCAATTTCCTAAAATTAAAATATATAATTTATACATACGTGCATCTCATAATAAAAACAAAAATAATATTAATATTAGAAATTGTAATGACACAATCATAACTTACTAATTGAATAATTATTATTTGAAAGAACAATAAACTGAAATTAGATTTGGGGTAGGATTACTATATGTTGTCATTCATATGATTAGTATTAATTAAGAGTTATCAGTTTTCCTAAAATAAAAATATATAATTTATATGTACGTGCATCGCATAATAAAAACAAAAATAATATTAATATTAGAAATTGTAATGACACAATCATAACTTACTAATTGATTAATTATTATTTGAAAGAACAATAAACAGAATTAGATTTGAGGTAGGATTACTATATATTGTCGGCATATAATTATTAGTATTAACTAAGAGTTATAAGTTGGGCAATGTTAAACTTGTAGTTCAATTCGAAGACTTCAAATTCCTTTCTTGCTTTTCTACATTTTTATCGTGTCCAGGAATCATAGGTAGGAATGTGATAGCAACTATTCTTTAGTTAGAGCCCGTTTGGATTGGGCATTTTTATACTTAAAAATTTTTTAAAGCATAAAAACATTTTATTCTAAAAAAAAAAAAAAAAAATAAGTTGGGGTAGTCCAACTTATTTTTTTGGCTTATGTTCGTTTTCAAACTTATGTCGCTTTTTTAGATAAACTAAGTTAAATGGGTCCAATTATTTTTTTGAGCTTATTTTAAGCACAAAATGACTTTAATTTACGTACACCAAACACTCAAAAAAGTAAAAACAAATTTTTATAAGCCAACTTATAAGCCAATCCAAACAGGCTCTTAATTAGATTGGGAACTGAAATTCCAAAGTTGAATTTGTTTAAAACTCTGTTTTCAACTGTGGTTTTTTTATTTACCAAAACAGTCAATAAAAATATGCTAAAATTAGACTAAATGGGTATACAAGTTGATCAATATTTAAAGAATATTTTGGTCAATCAACATTTGTATTCATTCTTTTAAAAAAACATAGATTTTAATATTAAAACGCCTTAGTGAAACGTCGTTTGCCTTTTTTACCCTATAAAAATAAATTTTATGTTGGAAAAAATTGTCATTTAATTATTATCCTAATATTTAGAACCTTGAAATTAATTGAAATGATAGCTATTAAATCTTTCATTATTTGAGAAAGATATAAGAACTCCTAATAGTCAGGTTTATTTCTTAAATCTTTTCTTATTTGAACTATATTGAAAGTTTTAATATTTAATACTTTCAAAGCAATTAAGATGTTATTAATAACTTATAGAAATCCTTTCTTTATTAAACTAATTAACTAATTATCCATCAAAACTTTTCAACTCACGTGTAGAAGAATCTTTTCAGATTCTAACTTGAATCTTGTCAGATTCTAACTTCATTGTGCATTATTACTTACGTTGAGTTCCTTCCTTTTTAAAAAAAATTATAAAATTCGGAAAATAAAATATAGAAACATAACATTTTTAAGTTTTTTCCATAATCAAGTGTTCTTGTTATTCACTCTCTTCAATAAGTTACGAACTTTGTCTACATTTTTATTATAAGAGTAGGAAACTCCAAATGATATGTTGTATGAATAAGTATATGTTGCCCTTTCAAAAGGACCATTAATGACGATAACAAAATTTTGATAACGATAAAGCAGTTAAAATGATAGAAGAGAACATAAACCGACAACATCATTTGTAAGAAACTATCAGGTGAGATACTAATACAAATGAAATTCATCATATTGAATTATTTCATTGCGTCAATGTGTGTGTTGTTTAACGCTATACACACGTAAGCTAAAACTAGTAATAACCTAATTATGAAAAAGAAGTTGATCTTTGTAAAAATGGAGATCACGAAGCTAATAACCGGAGGAGAAACATGTTATAAATACAGTGAAGGAGTAAAGCTGAAACTATGGGACCCACATGGAGTCGTATTAAGGAGCAGTTTGGACATGATTTGAATCATGATATGAAATTAGTGATTTGAAATTATGATGATTTGAAGTTGAAGTTTTGTTTGGACATGCAATTTGGATGTCTTTAGTTGTGTGTTTTCTCATAGAGATAAAAACCCCACAAGTTGTGAAAATTATCAAAACTTTCATATTTCTTATACAATCTTATCAAATGAGCAAATCATAGTTCATAAAAATAAAAAAATAAAAATTAATACGCTACTAGAGGACCTTTTAAAAAAATATAACATCAATTAATCAAATTTTAGTTCATTAAAAAAAAAAAATTGAACATGAGTTGTAGTGTAACTACTCTTTAATATAATCCTTCCACATGGTTAGTAAGAGTAAGTTTGTTATAAATATATTATCAACTTGCAGATCTTTTAATATTTGCTATAAATAGTTGGTAAATATGGTTGATGAATGTATCTACCAACATATGGATATTTTTTACAAAATATAAACTTATAGGTCAAGTTTTACATTTAAAATTTGATATCATGATTTGAGATTTGAAATCATGATGTGAAGTTGAAATGTTGTGCAAATTGCATAAACAAACGTTGATTTGAAATCACAATTTCATATCGCATGTCCAAACGCCTATTAAACATGGAAAAATCAACTACATACACATTAGTAATCTTTTTTTTTTGTGTGTGTGTGGGGGGGGGGGGGGAAGGGGATATGAATTTAAGTAACTCGCGCGCTCCTATGTGCGTGCAAAACATTTAATTTGCCATGTCACCATGAAATGTTTAAAAGACACACTTCTGTCAAGTTGAAGTGTCTATCTGGTTACTAGCAAAGTTAAAGTGTCTAACTTACAAAACTTGCTAAATTTAAAGGGCTATCTAGGTATTTAGCTTATTTAAAATATTATTGTTATTTGTTTGTTTTCCAACAGAAAATCTCCTAAACTTTGCTTTCACACTCAATAGTCAAGTCTACTTGGTAGCAACTTGGTAAAAGGTAAATCATCATCCAAAATAATCATATAAAATGACCCTAATTTTTCAAAAAATAATCATATAAAATGACTTCAAACTGATTTGCTTATCAACAAGTTCACATATATATAATTAAGAAATTGGAATGGACAGGAAGTCTTCAAAAGAATGATAAACAGATAAACGTGTTAAACTAGTTAACTCCAACTAAGATCGAATGCAACTCATAACTGGAAAATCTTGATTGGCATACATATTTTTTTATTATAAATATAGGACATGACTTGTGAGCTTTTGTTAATGATTAACTTGTAAAAAGGAAAACAACTATTTTCTTGCTGGCCACGAGGCCAACAACCCTTTTTGGTTATTTACCTTTCCATTAATTTCCACGTGAAGGTGTTATGATTTGAAAAATTAAACTGTTTTTTTCCAATCAAAGCTTTTTAAAAATATTTGAATTCACTAATTACATTGACTTAGTCTACTTTTGTTGTAATATTTTATTTTGAAATCTATGCTCAATTTCACTTTTCACACACACACAAAAAAAAAAAACAAAAAAAAACAAAATCTAATTTTTGTATTCCAAACCATTTCCCATAGATTAGGACATCGGAGTATTATTTTAGGTCGAATGTGCATATATATAAACATGGGACCAGCATAGATGTGTTAGTTGAGTGGATAAATGAATTCTGCTACTATGCAGGTGGTTGAAATGCATTTTAAATACGTACATTATCTCCTTCTTAGCTTTTAATCAAATATAGCCGTATTAGCAAAAAAAAAAAAAAAAAAGACGAATAACATATGTTTTTGAACTAGTGCATTCATTTTCTTTAATAAGATAAATAGCTTTAAATATTTCAGAATCATTGTAGTAAATAATCAAGATATGTGAAGTTGTTTTTGGTAGATAGCATTTTATTCCAAAAATTGACTTTCCGATACGAATAGGATTAATTGAAGCTCAAAGCAGGTATCGAATGTCTGAAACATAAAGTCACTCTTTTCTTTCTGCTTTGAATGTCTGAAATGTCACGTTATTTTTAGGATTGATTTTTTTAACTAAACAAACACCTTTAAATCCATTATATATAAAATAGTTTGAGCCAATGGAGTTTCATAATTGTAAGGTTGATACTTCATAGTGGAGAAATGTGAAAACTTCTTTTGTACGTACTCGAGAAAACAAAAGAGAATAAAGTGTGGAAGATGATTGTACTTCTTTATTGATTGGCATTTTGTCAATAGATGGCATAGACTGCCGTTCCTAGAACTAATAAAAAATATATTTTGTATTAAGTATATTTTTTTCTTTGTATATGCACACACTATCTTTATTCTTGATTGGAAATACTGAGTGTAGATAATTATGTTAAGCATCTAAAAAGCTAAAGTAGAATGAAAGTTGAGCGTTCATGGTTTTTTCTATGTTGTATCTTACATGATGCTTAGTAATTTTTTTAAAAATGAGAAAACGAAAAGTTATATTTTCTATTTTTGTGATATATTATATATAGCACCACGAGGTGTTGCTCGTATAGTTATATTTTCTCACATTTCATAAACAATATTCTTCCAGAAAAAGATACAGATTAGGAAATTGGATTATTTTTTTTGGGAATAAATGTATATGTACAAATATGATGAAAAATTACTACTTATATAAATATTAATTATTGCTACTATCCTTAATAAATTTACAAAGAAAACAAATTGAGCAAGAAATCTCCAACTCTGGCTAGCAAGAGGAAGATAATCATTTGTGTATGATCGTGTAGCGCAGTATTGTTTAATTTCTTAGGCCATCTTTTATTTTTTCAAGTTCTTGATTTTTTTTTGGTATTCATTTCATGTTCGTACAGTGCAGTTTTGTTTAAATTTGTAATTTTGTAACAATTGGTGATTAATTACCAATTAACTTATATATTTCCAAGTAGAGTGTGCTAATGTTTTATGTAAGACAGATCTTAAAGATTTCGAGAGAATACTATTCAAGTTGTATGTGATCAACAGCCCTACCTTCAACTTCAATTATTATTAGGTAAAATTTCTCAAATGACTACCTTATTGTAGCTTCCTACCATTTGTAGCTATCTTTTTTAATATTACCATCCGTAGCTAAAAATCAGTTGATTTGTGTATGTTTTCGCATGTATTTGTTTCTAGCAAATACATGAGCATGCGGTAAAAAAAAGGAACAGGCTCCTTTAATTTAGGCTGTAACGGTGGTGGTATTAAATGAGAAATTAAGATATTTTTTACCTTCTTTTCCGCAAAATCTGCTGTAATATTCCCTTTCCTTACATGTTTCTCTTCTTCCATGCATTCTTCCACATTCAAACGTAAAAATTCAAATTTCAAATTAAATCTTCAACACCCTCGAAAATACATTGACAAAACAAACACGATCAATCATCAGGTATTTCGTGCAAAAACACCGTTTTGATTTCACAAATCTCGTCTATTCAAGTTGTATTTATGTGATTTCAAAACAACACGATCAATCAACAGCCAATGTATTTGAAGTTTTCAATATTGATTTCGTTTTTTATTTACCCATGTATTTGATAGCATAACTAATGTATTTGACGTTTCCAATCAAACTCCATGTATTTTATATTAAATATCATGTATTTGTGTGAGTAACAATTTGCATCACCCATGTATTTAGTGGTAATGTATTTGAAGTTTTCAATATTGATTTCGTTTTTTATTTACCTATGTATTTGATAGCATAACTAATGTATTTGAAGTTTCCAATCAAACCCCATGTATTTTATATTAAATCTCATGTATTTGTGTGAGTAACAATTTGCATCACCCATGTATTTGATGGGATTAATTTGAACAAAATACATAAATATATAGAAAACTTACCATGTATTTGCGTCACCCGTGTATTTGAAACTAGATGAACTGATGGAATTAATTTGAACAAAATACACAAATATATAGAAAAACTTACAAAAATACACCACCAACCACAACAATTGGTAGTTATATCATAGAACATACACAAATACATATATTTTTCGTCTTCTCAAAACCCTAAAAAACTTTCTCTCTCCCCTTCTCTCGTGTGCGCCGCCATAACCACCACCATGGCTTGAAGCAAAAACAATCACTTCCACCAAGTTGATTTTGTGGAAGAATAATAACACAAATAGCGAAAATTTCATGAAACAAAGGAGATGGGATAGAACGTGAGTACTTTAAGGCTTCTTTTTCCTTTTTTTTGAAAAAAAAAAGAAGAAGAAAGAATATGACGAATCTTCTTGATTGGTGAGAATGGAAGTGAAATTTTTGCAGAAGGGTGAAGAGAGGAAGAAGACGATCATAAAAGGTAAGAAGTTATGAAAAAAGAGAGAGAATGGTAATGTATATTAAGTGATTAATATTGTTACCATTAAAAGGGGATATGGGATTGGGGGTGCTAATTTTTAGGTGTATTTGTGAAATGGTAATTCAAAAATTACTGTGTAGCTATAATAGTTAAATTAGAAAAGTATTTAGTTATTATTAGTAATTAAAATAAAAGGTAGTTATTACCATTAATTATGTATTAGATGTAGCTATAACGCGTAAAAATTCCTTATTATTATTACTAGAACTAGATGCCACTGGCCCGTGCTAGCACGGCCCAACTATTCTTTGCTTTGTTGCTTATTAATGTAGTCCTTGTTACACCGTTTGTTTTAATTTATTTAATATTAAATTCATTAATCTATTTAAAAATAATAATACATTATATTTGATAAAAATTAAATTTAAACAGTTTTAAAAAATCACTAAATGCTAAAAGTAAAAAAATACTTTAAAAATAAATTAATTGCCAAGAAGCAGAAGCAGAAGCAGACATGTTGCACATGAGTTGCTTCTTGGTTTTTCTATATAATAAAAATTTTGTATGTAAATTGATATTCTTTTCATAATTTTTTTAGTTAATGTTAAAGTAATACTATTTCGAAAATTATAGACTGCTAAGAAATTAAAATTTGCTACTTTGAAGTCAACTTTGATAATATCTCTCTTAATATATTCGTGTTTCTTAGATATCAAAGATTTAAGGTATATTTTCCCCGAATAAATATAGATTTGAGATAAAGAGTTCTCATTATTAAGAAAAAAAATGTTTTATATAGTATATATTTTCTGAAAGAATTTGGGAATAGAAACAAAAACTGCTTTTCTTCAACATTTTACTATTTTTTGTGAATGGAATTAAATTATTACAATGTTGAACTTGAACCTTTTTAATAACATCATTTGCTATTAACAAACAACAACAATGAGAAGAAACACATTTTAGCTTGCTATTAATTAAACTCTTCTGGAAAGTACGTCAAGAACATTTTTATAAGTCGAAAAAAGTTGAAGAATTTCATCTTCCATCATTTGTTTGATTTCATCGTTCGTCAAAATTAATTTATTTTCCGAAACGTTTTATTGCATTAGATTTTGATGTTGTGTTATAATATTGTGTATTTATAGGTTAGATTAGTTTCTTCTTAATTATATAATCAAAATATTTTATAAAAGAGGCACATATGAACATTCGATTTAGTTAATAAAGACAATGAATTAATTACTAAAATGATAAAGCTTCATTTGGATTTTTAAGAAAATATGCCACAATATATTACTCCCTCCGTCACAATTTATATGATGGTGTTTGACTAGACACGAAATTTAAGAAATAAAGAAATATTTTTTAAATTTGTGGTATAGAATAAGGTATAAAAATTTATGTGGTTGTAAATCATTTCATTAAGGATGAAATGGAAAGTTTGATGTTAAATCGTTACGAAATATAGAAAGATGTCATTTTTTTTAGTTAACTAAAAAGAAAAAGTGTCTCATAAATTAAAATGAAGAGTGTATACAAAATACCAACTAAATATAAATAGTGTATATTCATGTCATTGACTACAGAAGTATTAAAAAGAGTTTATAGATGAAATGAAGAAGTAGATTATGTGAGCATAAAGAAAAGAGCGAAAAGTAAAAGCATAAAAAGTGACACGTGGCTAGCGGATAATTATTACATGAAATTTGAAATGACGTCATTTTTAGTACATATTTAAATGAGCACGGCAAAATATTGAACATACAAATGCACGAGATTGAATGGGAAATGGGGCCTATGGAAGAAAAGAAGAAAATGCTTTAATGTTGGCTGCGAAATTACAATACTACCTTTGGTCGTCCTTCTCTTCACACTTCTATATAATACTAGACGGCATATGCCCGTGCGCACACTTTGGATTATATGTATCTATGTGTATGTAGTTGTGTTTGGGTAGTGATAATATATATATATATATATATATATATATATATATATATATATATATATATATATATTGCTAATAAACATACATAAGTTTGCACTGTTTTTATGCATATACACACACACACACACACACACACACTATGTTCAAAACACGATTAATATAACATTGTGGTTTGTGCTTTTCACGACCTATTTTCACTAAGTCGTGCGGGCACCTACCTTTCCCACCTCGGTAGGCGAACCCTTATTCCAACAATCAAAAATATATAAATAAAACGGAAGAAGATAAAATAACGTAAGTCTCACGATAATAATATAAAGAAATATAGAAATAATGAGAATCCAACCCCAGTATCTGGTCTAGACTCATACAAGAGCTTCTAAGAAGTTTACAATTTGAATAGATAACAGACTCAAACTGGATACGACTTCTGTTTAAGGATAGAGAACAATGTGAATCTAAGGAGAGACTCGGGGTTGCAATAGTCCCAAAACGTCTTTGTGAATGCCTCGAAACGGTCGTGAGACTCCGAACATCACACGAAATAACTCTACACTGTAAGGAGTGTAGCAAGAGTAGTATGAGCACAACACTAGGCTCGTAGGTATCATAGGCCGACAATGGTTAGTTCACGCATATAAACAAGAAGCAACTAACAAGTAAGCGAGAGTAATCAAACACACCACACATCTAGCACATGAGAAAGTCTTGCATTAACGATAGTCACGGGGATCTCAATATCTCGCATTATAAGCCTAGGGAGAATTCTATAAGCCTCGATTCCATCCCCTTTAAAATAAATACTCACAAACAACAACTCGAAGAATTCACAAATCAAGAATCAATCGAGAGAATGTGCCATGCAATGACATGAATGATCATTCAAATGGAGTGCTATGCAATGCAATGTCGTGCTATGTAAATGTTATGCAATGCGGCAGTCACCTCTCACACTCCACTCCCGTACACACATGCTATGGCAATGCCTCATAGTCATGACCCACGGGGGGACCCGCGAAGTCCATGTACCACTCGCTCCGGAATATAACCTCGGATCACGAGCACACTCTCACGATCCCGCAAAGACCTCGGGTATCTGACAACTTATCGTTCAAGAGCAAGAAACCCGGCAACAAACACTCACAATCTCCGGCGAAACCTCGGAGTCTCTCTTATTACCCCGATCTCGGGCAGAACCTCGGAGTCTCTCTCATCCTCTCCAATCTCCGGCATAAACCTCTGAGTCTCTCAATCACTCTCCTCACCATTATAACAACATAAGTAATATGAAAGCATGTCGTATGATATCAGTCTCAATTATATCACCAATATGCAATAAACAAGTACAAGTCATATTATTGCCCACGACTCAATCATCAATATTACCCTTCCCTTTCAAAGGTGGGAGCTAGTATGTGATAAAGATCTGACTAAGGGATAATTACATCACATAGCACATAGAATATGGGGACATGCCTCGCATGGAATCAACCTCAATAATCACCGCAATCATAGGTTCCATAGATTCATACTAGGTAACAGAATTCAATATTCAATTCTCGGTAATAACCTTCCTCTTCCATATGACCAAAGTGGGAGAACAAGAGAGAGAATTATATCAAATACATGAAATCACAATACAATGACAGCTCACATAACAATATCGTAATAATGGCGACGCCCACATAACAAGCAATAATGGCGACAAGCCCACATTTCACAATAATGGCGACAACCCGCACAATATCACAATAGTATACGTAATGACAGCCACGTAACGGGGTAATACCAACCTAGATGGGAATTTACCTCCACACCATGCCGAGGAGCTATGCGCTAACTTTTCAGTCAATACTACTATTTACATCGTTTCGCTGGAGTTGACAAAAATAAACCGAACCACCTCAGCGAACATTACGAACTTTCACCCCCAAATTTTTTTCCCCCGAAGTGTTCCGATCAATTTTGGTTTTTTCTTATTCGTACCAATTTA
>NC_081350.1:34722435-34881733 GCF_029784015.1 Lycium ferocissimum
GTATAACTAGTTTCTTAATAAGGGTCGTAATGCTTCTCCCATAGGGTTCTCATGCTTCGGATGCCTTTATCAATTGTGAGAGGACGTAAATGTCACCATGAAAATAAACAAGCCGGTTAAGATTTTCTTTGAATTTGAAGTTATTTCCTAGAAATAGTAATACACTAGTTGGTTAAACTTATAAACTTGCTATATCTGTTGGTTTATTGTGTCTAATGTGCAATGCAACTCCTTACTTCGTACTTGATGCCCATTCTATACCTATGCACCTTATGGTGCCTCAACTAATATGTATCCAGTATTTAAAGAAAAAATAGAAGTGTCTTAGTCAGTATGTATACCTTGCAATTATATTAAACGTGAGAGATATTATTTGGAAATGTTATATATTTTCTTTTCGAGTACATTTTAAGAAAGAAAGCAAGCCCTTTTAGTGTTTTGAATCATTCTTCTTTGTTTTCGTATATCTCAGGTTTTCAGTGAGGAGAACACCTAGCAAAGTTTTGGAAAAACACCCATTCAAAACTAAGGCTCAATCTTTGCTCCGTAAAACTTTTTCTATTTTCAAATAATGATAGGAAAATGATCATTATCAGTAAGTTAATTTTTATTATTACTTCATTATCAGTAAGTTAATTTTTATTATTACTTAAAATTATATTTGATACATCACTCTTCTTTATGAAAATCCCACTTTGTTACCTAATGTTGGTGTTAATGTTAATCAAGCTGTTGATCTTCTTGTTAAATACGGTGAGATCCGTGGTGATGTTACCGCTTGTAAAGGTACAATTGTTTTATCACTTGAAATAAATTAGAGCAGTTTTCTTCACTTGTTACTAAATTAATGGACTTTTAGTTCAAACCCCAGATTTTGATTTTGTTTTTGTTTTTCCAAATGAGAAGGGCTTAAAATGCTCATTTTTTAAAGGTAGAGATGTGTGTGTGTGTGTGTGTGTGTGTAAGTATGAACATCGGGATGACAAAACTAGACAAGTACAGGGTATTACCCAAGTTGCCATATGTCCTGTTAATACACCACGTGTCAATCTTTACTTTTCCAAGTATACAGTATCCTAAATAAACTGACAAAGAAAATAAATTGAGCAAGAAATCTCCAACTCTGGTAGTACTCTGGCCAGCAAGGGAAAATAATCATTCGAGTATGATCGTGTGGCGCAGTAATGTTTAATTTCTCAGGCCATTTTTTCAAATTTGTGATTTTTTTTTTTTTGGTATTCAATTCACGTTCGCGTACCGCAGTTTTCTTTAAATTTGTGAGTTTGTAACAATTGGTGATTAATTACCAATTAACTTATATATTTCCAAGTGGAGTGTGCTAATATCTTATGCGAATTGCCCTTCTTTTGGGGTGGTCTTTAAATTTTACCCCTCATATTTGTGGTCTTTAAGTTTTGCCCTTCGCTTGGATACATGAGGTTCTGGGTTCGAACCCCTGCTTAGGCATAAAATTAAAAAAAATTGGCAAGGCAGGACTGGGGGGAGTGTATGCCGGATCCGGCATACAGTCCCTAAGAAAAAACTAAAGCTATCTTTGGAGGGAGCATAACTTTTCCTCAAGGCATAGTTTAGTTATGCCTTATGGGATAGAACTTTTTCTTAAGGAACTATGCCTTATGGGGCAAACTTTTAATTAAGACATAACCAAAAGTATGTCCCATAAGGCAGAACTTTTCCTTAAGGCATAGACATTGCCTTATAAGGCAAACTTTTAGTTATGCCTTAAGGAAAAGTTCCGCCTTATGGGACATACTTTTAGTTATGCTTTAAGGAAAAGTTCTGCCTTATGGAGCATACTTTTAGTTATGCCTTAACTAAAAGTAAGGCATAATTAAAAGTATGCCCCATAAGGCGGAGCTTTTCCTTAAGGAATAACTAAAAGTTTGCCTTGAAAAGTAAAATAAAATAAAATATATATATGCCTCAAAGCAAAGTCTGCCCCCTCCGGCATAACTTTAGTTTTTCCTTAAGGACTATATGCCGGATCCAGCATACACTCCCGCCAGCCTTGCCTTGCGATTTTTTTTTTTATGCCTGAGCAGGGGTTCGAACCCAGAACCTCAGGTATCCAAGCGAAGGACAAAGCTTAAAGACCACAAATATGAGCGGCAAAATTTAAAGACCACCCCAAAAGAAGGGCAATCCGCGCAAAAAAATGATATTTTATGTAAGACTTTATCTTAAAGACTAGATGATAAAAGCCCGTGTTAGCATGGGCCCAACACAAAAAATAGTACCACACTTTTCTTTTTAGTATGTCTAAAAAAGAATGATATATTTTTATATTTAAAAATCATTTAACTTGAAACTTCCCCTTTTACCTTTAATGAAATGATTTAAATCCACATAAATATCTATGACTTGTTTTAGATCACAAGTTTCAAAGATCTTTCCTTTCTTTTTTAAACTTCGTGCCTAGTCAAACTATGTCACATAAATTAGGATAGAGAGAGTACCTTTTAGTAATATAATTTTGAAATTTTTATTATAGAAAGTATTATAATTTAGTTAATTGACAATATCAATAAATTATTTTACTTAGTCCGGTTCTTCCATTTATGACTTTCCTATATATATATATATATATATATATAAAGTATTATAATTTAATTAATTGAAAATATCAATAAATTATTTTACTTAGTCCGCTTCTTCCATATATGACTTTCCTGGTTTGGTTCTCCAATTCAAAGATTTGAAATACACCTTCTCCTACCGAGTTTCATGCCATCATCTTTTTCTACTCAACAACACTGAAAAGCGCTTTCATGCGTTAGCATCTATTGTAGTCTTAAATTTTTAAGTATAGACCAACTTCATCATTTTAAGAAAATATGTGTATACGTTTCTTGACTGTTTATATTTAGTCTTCTTGATATTATTCCTCATTATTTGTGTGAGACGTATGTGTCTAAAATTAGTGCATTTTTATCTTTACCCAGAGGTATAAGTTTTAAATATTTTAGTTTTATAACTTCTTTAGCGGTTTTTGTGTCCAATTTAAATTGTTATTTCTTTTTTCCCGAATTTCTCTTCTTTAAATATTCTCTAAGCGTACCTTTATCATTTTCTGGACTTATTATCATTATTTAAATGTTCTTTTTTTTTTTTTTTGCAATTGTCTCTCTTCACGTGGACCTCACCTTAATTTTTTTCCTCCTGCTTCTTCACGTGGGCCCCACCTTCAATTTTTTTTTTTAATTAACTATTATAGAAGAGTGGGTGGACGACGATCCAAACCCACTCTTCTATAATAGTAGAAATTTCGAGAGAATACTATTCAAGTTGTTTATGATCCCTAGGCCCCACCTTCAACCTCAAACAATTCGAGTCAACAAGAGAGGTCGCTATTAAGTGAGGTGTGGTGGATAGGATGCTTATGATTAAATAATTTATACTCCTTCCGTCCCATATTAGTTGCCCACGTTACTATAAATATCCATCACAAATATTTATTCATTTACAAAATCAAGATAGAATTAATTAAGTTTTTCTTACTTTGCCCTTAACATTAATTGTTTTTTAAAGTAACCAATATTGATTAGAGATAGGGGTGCTCATGGTTCGGTTTTTATTTAAAAAATAACCAAACCAATTAAGTCGGTTATTCAAATTGTCAAACCAAACTATATCGGTTTTTACTATTCGGTTTTTGTCGGTTTTTTAAAATACATTGTAGTCACTATCTGAAACCAAACTCATCTGAAATAGAAAACTGAATATTGCCACAAAAGCTGGCCACACCTTTACTAGTTATTACCTTTCTAAAAATAAAAACTTGCCACATCTTTACTATGGAAACATGCCAAAGTAGCTAACAGTACTAGTGACTCACTTGTCTATAGATATAATACTCCTCGCCAGAGCTTGCTATAAACATGGAAATATGCCAAAGTAATTTTTTCAAAAGCATGGCCCAAGAGTATAAAAACATAATATAAATTGCAATTTTTTCATAAAAAAATTTAAAATACACACACATATACATACGATATAATTTTTAAAATATGTATATATAAAGTCGGTTTGGTTCGGTTTTTTTCGATTTTTTTAGACTTGAAATCAAAACCGAACCAAACCAAGTATAGTCGGTTTTTAAATTTAAAAACCAAACCAAATAATTGTCAGTTTTTTTTTTCCGGTTTGGTTTGGTTCGGTTTTTCGTGTTTAGCCCTAATTAGAGTGCAATTAATTGGAGAGAGATAAGGGTAATGTAGTAAAAATATACTTTTATTTATGAGTTCTTAAAGGACGTGTAAAAGGGAAAGTGGACAAGTAATATGAGAGGGAGGGAGTATTCTTCATATATATATATATATATATATATATATATATATATACGATAATACTCCCTCCGTCTCATAATATATATATATATATAAGTAACTACTGCAAATGTTAGTTCTTGTTTTCGGCAAAAAAATAAATAAAAGAAATATTTAGTGGTTGTGTTTGGCCATGAAAATCAAATATTTTTCACTGTTTATGGAATTTTGAAGTTGGAGCTGAAGATGAAGTTGTGTTTGGACATAATTTTTAAAATATTCGATTGTTTGAATGTAATGAAAGTGAAAAATATATATATAAAAAGAAAAGTAAAAATAAGATTTAACTATTTTTTAAATTTTGAATTTTCATGACCAAATGCTGATTTTTCAATAAAGTGAAAAAAATTTCTACAAAAAAGCAAAGAACTCTCATGCCCAAAGTAACTAGTACTAGTTCTATCTTATCATATTTTAACTCCTTTACTTTGGTAAAAAGTCTTTAAGAAATATTTCACTTAAATTTATAAAGTAGAGAAATTGTCATAGAAATTTATGTAAACAAATTTTCAAACACGATTTATTTGAGAGAAGTTGAACAAATTGAGTATTTGAAGTTAAAAAAAAAAAAAAAATTGAAAGTTGGGTTTCTGTTGTGTGCTTAGACATGAACTTTAAGAAGTTAAAATTTGCGAGTGAAAATCATTATCTCAAAAGTTTTATTGCTATAAATGTTATCCATTCTGTTCAAATTTATATGTCACATTTTTAACTTTGAGAGGTCAAACTTCTTAATTTTGACTATAAATTTGACATAAAATCTTTAAAATAAAATATACATTTTTAGAACTACAAAAAAAAATACTAGTACAAGTCACACTAATTAATAACTTGAAATATCGTAAAGACATGAAAATATTGCGATAAAAATAATTCGTTTGACTCTCAAGATTCAAATACCATCATGTGAATTAGGAAAAAAAAATATGACAAGGAACCGTTTGGCCGTGAGAAATTTTTCAATTTTTATGATTTTTTTCACTTTATTTGAAAATCATTGTTTCCAAATACAACTTTCATTGTATTCAAACGACCAAATGTTATTTCCAAAAGACTATTAGCAAACGTAATTTCATCTTCAATTCCATTTTAAAATCCCAACTAAAGTGAAAAAATATTTGCTTTTCCTGGCCAAACGCCGGCTTCATATCACAAGTTTTAAAAAATAGTCCAGCCCAAACCACTAATATAAATGTGGCATTTAGTTCCATCAACAACTCTACCACTAAAGGTAACAGAAAACCTTGTCCGTAGGAAGCAAAAAATCAAACCAAACAAAGAAACATGATTTCCTCCAAACACTTGTTTCTGATCACGGTGGCGCTACTATCAGTAACCACCACTCAAGCCCAACAGGCAGAATGTGCTGCAAAGTTAGTACCATGTGCACCTTACCTTAACTCAACCAAACCACCAGCATCTTGTTGTGATCCACTTAGAGAAGCTGTGACTAAAGATCTTGCTTGTCTTTGCAAACTTTATGAAAATCCCGCTTTGTTACCTAGTATGGGTATTAATGTTACTCAAGCTATTGGTCTTCCTAAATACTGTAATATCCCTGGAGATGTTACCGCTTGTAAAGGTACAGTTTTTATCTGTTGAAATATATATTAGAGCAGGTTTCTTCACTTGTTACTAAATTAGTTGACTTTTAGTTCAAACCCCTGATTTTGATTTTGTTTTTGTTTTTGGAAATGAGAAGGACTTGTGATTTGAATTGGGTGTCAATTAGTTGACTTTGATTGAAGCAAAATCTCTACTTCAAATCTGATATTCTTCATTTTTTGTTCTGTCTTTTTTTTGTTTGGTGGAAGGTATAAATTTATCCTCATATAAATTAATATAAGTATAAAGTACATCTCAAACTTAAAAAAAGAATATCCCATCTTATCCTATTAATCCTGAGATTATTTTATCTCATCTCTTGAATGGGATAAATTAGTCCCAAGAGATGGGATAAATTAATCCTGGGATAATTTTGTCTATATACCAAATGACCCCTTAGTGTCGGTTTATAGTTATTACCCTCTTTCCTTTGTATTCCGTCAAAAAGAAATACACCTTTCTACCTGTAATATAATAATTTTACTTTAAATTTAACTTTTTACCCTTGTAGCCAAACAAATTTTTTTGGTTTATTTTAGACCACAAGTTTTAATTTTTTTTTTTTTTTAATTTCGTGTTCAGTCAAGCACCTCCTGAGGGAGTATCTCATAAAGTCATCCTTCTTTTTGGTTACATAACAAAAAAGTGACTTTCTATTAGATAATAACTATTAATTGAGTGATGTTTGAGAAATCAACTTGGAAAAATAATTTTGGGAAATGGACAAAATTTTCTTTGAAAAATAATTGGGGCTTAACTATTTTTGTTGTAGCTGTCATTTTGGATTTAGCATTAATTTTTATTTTATTTTTGTTTTTGTCTGCAGCGGCTTCTCCAAGTTCAGGTTCTCCTTCAAAGACAACACCAGGTAACTGAGATTGTATTGCTCATTGTTTCCACTGAATTATTTTTGTTAATTATTGGACCTTTTTTGGTAAAAAAATGTAAATATTACCATTAACATAAAAAACATTACACCTAAAGAGCATCTAACCCTATTAACCACCTTCCAGGAAGGGTGTTAATAGCACTAAGCCTCCAACAAACCATCTAATTACAAGAAAAAATTTTGAATCAATGTCCTGCAGCTGCTGGGCTTTCTTGAATACCTCACTGTATCTAGTCTAGTTACAAAATCCTGTTTTATTTGTGTGATCACTGCTTCTGTATTCACAGGTGTTCCCCTATAGAGTTTCCAGTTCCTAGTCTTCCATATATTATATATCATTGCACCCCAAAGTGCTGCTATAACTTCCTTGTAGAATTGCCTCCATTTCTTCCTTCTGATCCTTGCTATCACCTGTTTTGCATCCCCAACTGGCATCTGCACTCCAGTCCATTGTTTCATAACATCGAATATTTGTTTAGTCCACCTACACTAAGCAAATATATGCATTTGTGTCTCTCTGGCCTGTTCATCACATCATAAACAGTCCAAATTGTTTACTGGAATTTGCAGCCTCACTTTTGTTAGTAATCTCCCTTTAACAGCAAGCCAAGCAATAAACCTATGCTTCGGTTGTAAGATTCTGCTCCAAATCAGCTCAGCCCCTCTCAATCTTCTCTGATCTCCCAACATTTGTGTATAGCTTGCTGATATAGAGTAGTTCCCATTTGATTTCAGTCTGTATATCCCTTGTTGTGAGTACCAGTTCTTCATGTCTACTTTTAAAGCATTTAGTTTCCTCCAGTACCAACTACTGTCCTGTGGAGGTAGACCGTAGATGATCCCATATATTATCATTATTCCTCATATACACACCATGTACCCATCTGTCCTGTGGATTAGTCCTCCAACTTTCTTTGGCACGCACACACTATCCCAAGCCACAAGTGCTATCTTCCTTTTTTCCTCTGTAGTGCCCCACAAATACTCTCTGCACTTTTTGTCCACATCTTTGATCACACTTTGGGGTAGAATAAATACTGATCCCCAAAAACTATGAATTGAGAACAACACTGAGATAATAATCTGCAACCTACCTGCATAGGATAATTGCTTTGAATATACCTGAGTGATTCTGTGGGTGATTTTCTCTGTAAGTTGGTGGCACTTTATTTTGCTCCACTTTTTTGATGAGAGTGGAAGACCAAGATATCTTATAGGAAGAGAGCCAAGAGTGAATCCTGTTTCCTGCAACAATTGGACCTTGTTCCTTTAAATTTACTGAATTGTGATCCATAGGTGCTTGTACTTATGTTTATTTGCTCCACTATGGTATATCTGATAAAGACGTTGACAATTTAAGTTTATTTCTGCTTTTATGGGCCAACCTTTGTTATATTTAAGTTAAAGCAAGATTACAAATTCAAAGGTTGACTTGATATAGTTGTTCTTGTTCAATAACTCAGAGCCCCCAATTTTGAAACTTTACAGCAAAGTTGTATACCTTGACTTGTTCCAACTATTAAATAAGTTTTCAGTTTACACGGAGTGACTTATCGTATAAGATCTTTGAACTGAGACAAAACATAATATTGTGTACCTTTTGCACAACGAGAATGTGAGTAGATTGTGATGTACCGTAAATTTGTGGTGCGACAAGAATGTTTATGTTGGACTTATTGATGCACTCAACATGTTTTGTTAATTCTGTGCTGAAATGAGATTTTCTCGGATGTGAAATTTAATATCAGAGACATAAAGCTTTTTAGAATTGTCTCTCTTCATTTGCAACTTAGAGGCTTAGAGGAGAAAAGAAACACAAAATAGTGAATGATGTCTGGTGAGAAATTAAATTCATACAAATAAGTGTTCTGTTGTTTTTTCTTTCAAAGTTCCCGTTCTTCCTGTTTTAATCAAGTTTCTCTACAGTTGCAAAATACTTTTACATTTTGTCCCCGGACACAATCGTTAATTGATTTTAGGAGTACTTAGCTGAAGTCTGTCCTATTTCTTAGCGGTGCTCAATTAAATCTTAGATCTCCGGCCAAAACTTTTGACCTTTGAGAGCTTGATTTGAGGGAGTCAAGCTGTATCATAAAAGAACGAGTTGAAATGGAAATAAAGTCATTTGTGGTGGAAATGAAACTGTTCTGATTTCACCTGATTATTAAGGGAGCTATGCTTCTCAATCTTTAGAAGCTTGTTCTTCTTATCCAATAAGCCACTGGTATTACACAGCAGTTTATCGTGGATGTGGCTTTTCAGCTTTCCGCATAGCTATGGATTAAGTTTTTAAAGTCTTTTCTATGCCCTACCCACGGGTCGCATTGTCTTTCTAGAGTAAGTTTCTTTTTCTTCTGTTTTCCACCTCTTGAATCATGCTAATTGAATGTTTTTCTACGGCTGGGAAAGAAAAGAAGAATGGGTATAGAGATCACAATAAATTTACAAGTAATGTCTGGAAGGTACCCTGTCTAGGCACTTCTAGTCACTGAACTGGACAGGAGGGTTAGCCAAATGGAGCACGGAAGTGTCTATGTCTAAATTATATGCATCCATCTCTTTCCTCATTTAGAATTAATCTCCTAGTCAAATGTAGATTCAAGATGGCATTAATTTGCATTGCATTCTTGCTCACAATATTGTCCTCATGATGAATTTTTTACATGGCACCAGCTGCAAAAGAAAAAAGTGGAGTGAGCAGGGTCGCATGGACTGGAATGTCAAGCTTACTCGTGCTCTTTGCTTCTTTCGTGCTTGCTTAGTTAAGTGCTAGGGAAATGTTGATGAATTTCTTTACTTCAGTATCGTTTAGGGAGTTGGCAGATTGCATTTCATGAATTTATCACTTGTATTCTGTGAAGTTTGCATTGTATTTTATGCTGAGATGAACTAAATTGATGTATGAGTTGGAGGAGATATTTTAATGTTTCACGATTTGCATACTTTGTGTTTGTATGTTCTTGGTGTATTCGTGGGGTTTTATTAAGCGAAATGTGGCAGGTTTTTATTAATATTAGAAAGGGCCTTTTCTTTTCTAGTCATATTATTCTTGGCACTAGACAGCAAGAACATGTAAACACAAAATTTACCAAAGAAAGATTTAACATCATGAGCTATTATTACTCTTTGAAAGCCTCATCTATGCATCTTTGTTTTAATCGTGCAGGGGAGGAACTAGAGTTCTAACTACTAGTTTGGCAGAACTAAATAGCTTTGGCCAGGCCAAATTTTGTATTTTTTGTTAAGAAATCTGCTTACCAGAACCTGCTAAGCTGCATTTTCTAGACATTAAAATTCATAAACTCAAAATTCTGAATCCGGCTCTAAACTCTTGTAGGTCGTCCCTAACACAAAAGTCATAGATAGCCCGCTAAACTTTGCCACATTTTCCTCTGAGGTATCTAAATCGAGGGTTGTATTTATTGGATACCTAAATCAGTCCAAATTCGATTCCATTGGGTACCTTTTGGCTACGTGGCGCAGCAATTAGGTCCATTTTTTATTGGGCGCGTGGACAACTCTTTTTTTCCTTCAATTTTTTTTTCTTGATTAAAATTTTACCTCTTTTAAATAAAATTTAATAGATAAATAAATAAAAAAACTAACCCACCTGCCCCCCTCCCCCCACCCCCCCACCACCGAACATACGTACGACCCCACCCCACCCCTTCCCTTTCGCCCGCTCCACTGTACGTTCTCCTCTTCTTCTTCCTTTTTTTTTTTTTTTTCTCTTCTTCTTCATTATAACACTTCATTTCTTTTAATTATTTATATAAAATTAATTTGTCAATTGGATGTTATTTCTTACCACTATTTTCTTTGTCCTTTTTGGATCTGAAAAGTAGCAATACCATCTTATTCACCGGAAAAAATAGGGATTCATCATTACTATGACTTTTTTTTTTTTTTTTTAATCTCACCTTTCATTGGTTAACTTATATTTAGCAAGAACTTTAAAGGTTGGTGGGTCTTGTAAAGACATTGATAGACCTAAATAAGAGAAGAAAAGGGAAATAAATTATTGCGGGGGGGGGGGGGGGGGGGGGGTTGTATAATTTATTTTTTAATTATTATGATAGACCCCCACCGCCACGTGTCATGTTTTCATTTGACAAAGTTGCCACTCTCCTAATTTTGCTGATTATTGTGAAAAAGGTATCCAATGAGATTGAATTTGGACTGGTTTAGGTACCCAATAGGTACAACTCTCGGTTTAGGTATCCCAGAGGAAAATGCGGCAAAGTTTAGGGGGCTATCTATCACTTTTGCCTTCTTAATAAGAGTTTCGTAATGCTTCTCACCGGGTTGTCATGCTTCAGATGCCTTTATCAATTGTGAGAGAACAGGCAAATTTCACCATGAAAATAACAAGCCGGTTAAGATTTTCTTTGAATTTGAAGTTCTTTCCTGGAAATAGTAATAGTTGGTTAAACTCATAAACTTGCTATATCTGTTGGTTTATTATGTCTAATATGTGCAATGCACCTTATGGTGCTTCAACTAATATGTATCCAGTATTTAAAGGAAAAATAGAAGTGTCTTAGTCAGCATGTATACCTTAAAATTCTATTAAACGTGAGAGATATTATTTGGAAATGTTATATCTGTTCTCTTAGAGTACATTTTAAGAAAGAAAGCCAGCCCTTTTAGTGTTTTGAATCATTCTTCTTTGTTTTCGTATATCTTAGGTTTTCAGTAAGGAGAACACCGAGCAAAGTTTTGGAAAAACACCCGTTCAAAACTAAGGCTCAGTCTTTGCTCCGTAAAACCTTTTCTATTTTTAAATAATGATAGGAAAATGATCATTATCAGTAAGTTAATTTTTATTATTACTTAAAATTATATTTGATACATCACTCTCTTGGGATGCTTTGTCTACAAGACTGTCATTTACTTAAAATTATATTTGATGTTTGCATTACCCTTGTGAAAATATTAAATATTCAATCCGAATAATGAGTAGCAACTAAATATCCATGTTATCCCAAGTTCTTCACGAAAATTCGTAACCATTTTATATAATTTTAACTCTTTTTTTTTTTTCCTACTATTCTTGTTCAATCTAACTCTGAATTTTGAGTAACTAATTAATCTCTCGTTCAGATGTTAGCAAGCTTGATATTATGTGAATTACCCAGGTGAATGAGAGAGAGGGCCGAATCGGGTGACTATTCCGCCCTGGAAAATCTAGGATTTAGAAAAATAAGAATAATAAAATAGCAAGGTTAATAAATGATAATAAACCCCTAATAGAAGGGCAACTGGTTCTGATATGAACCTTTTCAATTTCTTAGAGAAAAAAAAATCAAAGAATATGAAAATGTCAGCAACTAACCAATAAAAATATAACACCAAACAACTACTCCCTTCATTCCTTTTTAAGTGATTTTTGGTCTTTTTAGTTTACTTTGAAAACAAGTGATTTTGTAAAAACTCAAGAAGCTATTTTTTTTTTTTTTTTTTACATCTAATAAGTGTTGAACAAATTTATAGAAAGTCTTTTAGAACTTCTTTACATTTCTTATGCATATGTTAAAGGTTCTTTCGTAAAATAACCATCTTAATTAATGCTATTGAGTGACATTTTTAATGGGTGTGCCAAACCCTTTAAAAATCACTTAAAGAAAATGGAGGGAATAATGATTACTCACTCACTCGGTTAACTTTTACTTTTCCACTGTATTAAAAATAAATTTTCACTTTTACTTGTCCACTTTAGCATATATTAAGAGAAAAATATTTTTTTTAAAAGTTTTTTCGCTTAACATTAACTACTCATTCCCCAAATACATTATGAAATGTTAATAGTCAATTTTAGCTATGGTTGACTTTAATTGAAACATTGAAGTGCTTCAATTGAGCTAAAACTAGATTGAATAACAATTAGTAACTTTTAATTTAATTGAAACAATTTTTTTTTAAAAAGGACAAAATGGATGAAACAAGCAATCAACACTATGATTAACTATAATTTAAACATTGAATTACTTCAACTAGATCTTATATAAGATTGAGTAAAAAAAAATTACTAAGTTTTGATTCCATTCAATATTGTGCCAGTTTGTGCCAAAACGAGCTGTGTCATTTAGCATTATAGTTATTTTTTTTTATCTTGTTGAAGCTTTCGAGAAAAAGTTAGTATGTGGTATTTTGTAGGATATTTAACCATATGAAGTAGAATTAGAGGCTAATTACAATAACAAATATATAATTTTTTTTATGAATTATACGGTAAAATGACAGATTTACCCTTGATCATCCCACTTCATCATCTTTCTATATATTAATAATAAAGATGATATCAGAGCTGTTTATTACTGCTCACCCCCAAAATAAAAGTAAATTGTTCAGCGAAAAGAATCCGTCATCACCGCGCATTACACCAGAAGGTAAACATGAATTGCATCCATTAAGGAGAGTGATAATAAGAAAAGGTGAAAAAAGCAATGCATGGACTTCATATTCCAATTTCTTATGTTATTTAATGAGAATACAAAAGCCCTACCTGATTTGGAAGTTCTAAATTATAATAATTTCAGTATTTACAAAGAAAGATGACACCTAAACCTACAAAGATTTTCGAAACCTAAAAATGTGATTTTGCACAGTTCTTTTAAGCTTCTAAACCTAAAAATGTGGTCTTCTTTTACGAATATGGTATATGTTACATACACAAAATAAGAAAAAATTCAATGCATAAAATTAATATATCAAATAATAAGAAAAAAATTAATACATAAAACTTAGTTAATTTTGAAGTACAAAATATCAAGGCACTAATTAAAGTCTTAAATATTAAAGAAATAGTAAAAAGAATACAATTGAGAAAGAATGATTGAGCAATTAGTTATTGACCACAAAAAAAGAAGGAACATCATATTTTCTAATGCAAAATAGATACTCGATATTCGATAACATAATAAATTTCTTTTACAATCTTCGCTAAAACTGCATGAACACAAAAGCATTTGTGCACCGGTTTTCTTCTAGTGTAATTCAACATATTATATTGGCAAAAGACATAATTTCGGTTGTAAATTGTTGCGGCGTGGGAGTTGGGGTGTGTGGGGGCTATCACTTGATTAAATTTTGTTTTTGTTTTAGGCTCATCGTCTACCAGTGAACACCTTTATCGTCAAACACACGACTTTCTTTGAATTTCACATAAGTATATCATAGTATCGTATATAGTAAATAAAAAAGACGTTCACATTTTTATTAATGAGGCATGTTTATAGTTTTACAAAGGAAAAAGTGAAACAAATTGACTTTGGAAAGGTCTACTTTCAGAGAAAACCACACAAGCTAAGCTAGCTGTTTCTACATTCTTTTAAATATTCTTATTTTGTGTTGCTGATAAATTGGTATTTTACCAATTTATCTCTTATTTAATCTTAGAATTTTGCTATGTTTAATTGATTAAGTAGTGCATTTAATGCCGTTTACTTCTATTTTACAGGTTTATGTGATTTACAAGTGATCGGGAGAGATAACAAGTGAAAGCAAGTCAAAAGAGGCCAAATTGAAGAAAACGGAAAAAGTGGCTGAAAATGCAATTTCGGGTCAGGTTTACAAAAACTGAAAGTTAGGGGCTGTTTTTGTCATTTTTTAATGGGGGAATATTGGGAGCTATAAGAGCATGACTTGGGAGAAAATATCATCATCTTTGGCCATTCAACACAAGTTTTGGAGACTAGGGTTCCTACACCACACTTGGGGATTGAAGATTTGAAAAGAAATTTCTTAACCGTTTACTCATTTCTTCAATTCCTTGCTATGTATTGAATATCTAAGTGTGTACTTGAACCTTGTTTATGGAAGTATACATTGTTAAAATTTGGATTGATACTCTTGTTTTGCTTATGTATTGAATGATTTTTATTTCCATTGAAGTGGGTCTTTGTTATTTTAATTAATCTTGTTCTTTAATATTTCTTAAGGAATTAGCTAACCCTAAGACCCGCCCATTTACTTCGATTTGAGCTCGAGAGAGGAAGATTGAGGTTGGGAAAGATTAATTAACAAGAATTTGGGGTTTTAAAACCCATCTAATAACTTGAGCTATAGATAGGAAAGTTACTTGAGATTATATTGATTGTGCTTAATATCACACTCTAAGGCTTGAGAAAGCTTAGAGTGAAATTCATTAATTTGGTTGAGAGACTTTCGATGAGATTTTAGAGATCATTATCTAATTAGCATAAACTCACTCTTAGTTGTAAAATCGTGAAATACATTGGATAGTTACTTGAGAGTAAATTCCCCTGTATTCATGCTTGTGGCCATTGATCATTTTACTTGCTTTCTAGTTAGTTTTATCTTTTTTTAGTTGTTAAATCAAAAATCAAAATATTGAAGAAAAAGTGTTTGACTTAGCGTAGAAAGTGATAATTCCTTACTTGTTTAAATCGCCTAGCATATTGTTCCCTGTGGGATCGACCCCGACTTATAGTTAGGTAAATTATATTGCGACGATCGTGTACACTTTCTCTTTGAGGAGTGGATTTGGACGTCATCAGTTACATCGATCAACAACAAAGTAATATTGGGATTCCGAATTTGGGATTTTAATACATAAAATAAATTTTGCAACACTTCAAAAGAATAAGATGATAGACAAACAAGCTGTAATTAATTATTTAGTGAAAGTGCATTCCAAAAGAAAAAAAAAGGCTTTGAGATTAGCAATAAACTGAAATTATAGATTTAAGAAAGTTGTTAAATAAGCACAAGACATAACATATTAACATAGCATAAGATTTAAGATACACCTCGCTTTTACTAAAGTTTATTTTTAAAATAGCTGATAGATTATAGTCAGTTGAAGACAAGTGCAACAAACTCAAATATATCTTACATGTTTTTTCCATGTAAATGAAAAAAATATATATATATATATATATATATATATATATATATATATATATATATATATATATATATATATATATTCCAAAGTTTGCTTCAATTCAGCATCTAATTAAACCTACACAAGACAACATTATGCTTCTCATTAGATATATATGTATATTACAAGAAAAAGAAATATTATTGAAACAAGAACTCTAAAATCAATTGTTGTTGCCCGCGGACACCTGCTTGACGCACCATCAGGAATGTGTGTGTGTCTATATATATATTCCAAAGTTTGCTTCAATTCAAAGCATCTAATTAAACCTACACAAGACGACATTATGCTTCTCATTAGATATATATGTATATTACAAGAAAAATAAATATTATTGAAACAAGAACTCTTACATCAATTGTTGTTGCTATCGGACACCCGCTTGACGCACCATCAGGAATGTTCCTAGACTACTGCATACCAAAACTTCAGTTAGAGATATGTTACAAAGCGGATACAAACAAAACTGAAGTTTTCTAAAAAATGATTTAACTTATATATACAGGTAGTGTAAATAAATTTGTACTTTCTGCAATTTCATATGTTGTATGTGTGTTACTTACCTTAGTATTTTTTAGATTTACTAATTCTACTTAATGTAGGCAGTTCTGCAGTTACATACACATAATTATCTTTTAGGTGTCATAATAATGTAAGAATTCTTCACGTGATGTTACTGTATCGGGAGTTAGACTCTCATATCTCGTTTGGTTATAAGGATAAGAGATAACAATTAAGGGATATAATGTGGGACTACTTTATTCTATGTTTGGTTGAAAATTTTATTTCAAAATAAGCAATTGAGATTGTTTATACTACTTTATCCTAAGTTGTTTATGAGCACATCTCAAATCTATACCAAAAAAAAAAAAAAAAAAAAAAAAAAAAAACCAACAACAACAACAGAGAATTGGTGAGTAGTATGAAGCAACGCCAAGTGATAACATGGATAGATTGGAAGATCAGTAAAAGTCTCCCTTTCCGCTGCCCCATGTTGTACCAAACACGATAAAAGAAAAAGATAAAACAATTAATAATATTAAAGTACTTTTATCTTATTCGTCTATCAATTTTTTTTTGTTCCTGCTAATTAGTCGCTTTTTGGTTGATATTATTTATTTTGTTAAGTTCAAGAATCTAGTTCATGTTAAAAGTAATTGATCTAAGTTCTTAAAATATTTGTCATGATTTATTTCAATTATTATCAAGATATTTTCGTACGTGCCAACTTTTGGCACTGTATATCACATATTAGTAAAAAACAAGATGAGAAATTGAAAAAACCGATAAAAACTAAATCTATGAAAAATCGACTTAATGGTTTGGTCTGATTTCAGTATTTGAAAAATCAAACTAATTGGTCAGGTTTTTTTTTTTAAGGGAAAATTCGATCCAAATCGAATCGTGAACATCCCTGCCTTCAGCATCCAGTGTAAGATCAAGTTGTTTTCCTCAAACTTATGATTTGCAAGGAATGGAGTACCGCAAGCAAAAAATTTCTTCAATTCTGCAGGAAGATGTAGCTAAGTACTATAGCTGGAAACATTCCATCTTTAAACTAAGTCAAGTCTCACAAATCGCTTTCCAAAATAAAATCTCACTCCTCAAAAGGAACGTAATTCATAGTACTCCCAAGTATTTTGGCCACTAACGACAATTCTTTACATTTTCTGGCCATTTCGAACCTTATCGCATCGACATTCTCCTCCCGCCAATAGTATTGTCCAGAATTGCCCTTTGCTTCATCAAATTCCAACCGTCCTTGTCAGGTAAAAGCGACAGGAGGTATGGGTCTGAATCAACAACATTCAACACAATTCTAGTTCGCATAATAATAATAACCTTAATACCTTTGGAACCAAATTTTAAAGGTGTCGTAAGACTTTTCAATCGTTGTACTTCTCACTCCACATGTAATCTAACATAAGCAAAAACCTTTACCCCTAAGCAATTCTTGAAGTTTTGATTGAAGTGGATCCAAGCCTATGAGCGTGCAACTTCTCTTAGTGGCTGACTCTTTTTTTTTTTTTTTTGACCCATCCAAAATATCAGAATCATATCTCATACTCCATTTTTACTGCAAAATATTATAATAAAAATTCACAAAAATTAAAACGAAGGATATGAGTGAAGTAGATCCGTGAAATAAAGAAGGAAAATATACTCAATAGTCAATACATAGGAGTCGTCCAAAATATCAGAATCATATCTCAAAAAGCTACTCTGAAAATTTAAACCTTACCAATCATCTTAAGCATTGTGGGGCGGTACAGCTCCCGCCGGCACCTCCTCCTCTTCCTTAAGCATCTCAGGATAAATCAAAACCAGCATTTCCCATAAGTGTTTCAGCTACATCAACACCATCTAACTTCGTTATGCATTATTACTTACGTTGAATTCCTTCCTTTTTAAAAAAAATTATATAATTCGGAAAAGAAAATATAGAAACATAACATATTTAAGTTGTTTCAATAATCAAGTGTTCTTGTTATTCACTCTCTTCAGTAAATTACGAACTTTGTCTACATTTTTATTATAAGAGTATGAAACTCCAAATGATATGTTGTATGAATAAACATATGTTTCCCTTTACGGACTATCAATGACGGTAACAAATTTTTGATAACGATAAAGTAGTTAAAATGACAGAAGAAAACATAAATCGACAACATCATTTGTAAGAAACTATCAAGTGAGATACAAATACAAACGAAATTCATCATATTGAATTAATTTAGTGCGTCAATGTGTTTGTTGGTTAACGTGATACACACGCGCAGCGCACCTATGTTAAAACTAATAATAACCTAATTATGAAAAAGAAGTTGATCTTCGTAAAAATGGAGAACTAATAAACGGAGGAGAAACATGTTATAACTAACAGTGAAGGGGTGAAGCTGAAACTATGGGACCCACAAGGAGTCATATTAAGGAGCAGTTTAGACATGATTTGAATCATGATATGAAATCAATGATTTGCAATTATGATAATTTGAAGTTGAAGTTTTGTTTGGACATGCAATTTAAATTTCTTTAGTTGTGTTTTTTCTCATAGAGATAAAAACCCTACAAGTTGTGAAAGCTATCAAAACTTTCACACTTCTTATACAATCTTATCAAATGAGCAAATCATAATTGTAAAAAAAATTAATATACTACTAGAAGGCTTTTCTAAAAGATACAACATCAATTGATCAAACTTTAGTTCAATAAAAAGGAAAATTGAACAAGAGTTGTAATGTAACTACTCTTTAATATAATCCTTCCACATGGTTGGTAAGAGTAAATTTGTTATAAATATACTATCAACTTACAAATCTTTTAATATTTGATATAAATAGTTGGTAAACTTCTTGGTGAATATATCTACCAACGTATGGATATTTTTTACAAAATTTAAACTTATGGGTCAAGTTTTACATTTAAAATTTGAAATCATGATATGAAGTTGAAATTGAAATTTTATGCAAATTGCATAAACAAACGCTGATTTAAAATCACGATTTCATAAAAAATCAACTACATACACATTAGTAATCTTTGTGTGGGGGGGGGCAGGGGGGATATGAATTTAAGTAACTCACGCGCTCCTATGTGCGTGCAAAACATTTAATTTGCCATGTCACCATGAAATGTTTAATCTGCCAAGTTGAAGTGTCTATCTGATTCTTTAGCAAAGTTTAAGTGTCTAACTTACAAAACTTGTTAAATTTAAGGGGCTATCTAGGAATTTAGCCTATTTAAAATATTTTCGTTATTTGTTTGTTATCCAACAGGATATGAATTTAAGTAACTCACACGCTCCTGTGTGCCTGCAAAACATTTAATTTGCCATGTCACCATGAAATGTTTAATCTGCCAAGTTGAAGTGTCTATCTGATTACTAGCAAAGTTTAAGTGTCTAACTTATAAAACTTGTTAAATTTAAGGGGCTATCTAGGTATTTAGCCTATTTAAAATATTGTCGTTATTTGTTTGTTTTCCAACAGGAAATTTCCTAAAACTTTGCTTACACACTCAAGAGTCAAGTCTACTCGGTAGCAGTTTGGTAAAAGGTCAATCATCATCCAAAATAATCATATAAAATGACCCTAATTTTTCCAAAAGTAATCATATAAAATGACTTCAAACTGATTTGCTTATCAACGAGTTCACAAATAAATTTAATTGTCTTTAGAAGACTTGTTCCAAGAATCTTTTTCTTTCTTCATTAAGTAATAAGCAGTGAGCTCAATTTAATAAATGAAAAAGTTGTTAGAGTAATAATTCGATTTTTAAGGTTAATAAAAATTGGAATGGACAGGAAATGTTCCAAAGATTTTTTTTTTCCATTCTTTTGAACATTTCCTGTCCATTCCAATTTCTTAATTAACCTTAAAAATCGAATTATTACTCTAATCAAAAGAATGATAAACAGATAAACGTGATAGACTAGTTAACTCCAACTAAGATCGAATGCAACTCATAACTGTAAAATCTTGATTGGCATATTTTTTTTGTTATAAATATAGGACACGACGTGAGCTTTTTGTTAATGATTAACTTGTAAAATGGAAAACAACGATTTTCTTGCTGGCCACGAGGCCAACAATCCCTTTTGTTATTTACCTTTCCATTAATTTTCACGTGAAGATGTTATGATTTGAAAAATTAAACTGTGTTTTCCAATCAAAGCCTTTTAAAAATATTTAATAGCACTAATTATATTGACTTAGTCTACTTTTGTTGTAATATTTTATTTTGAAATCTATGCTCAATTTCACTTTTCATACAAAAAAAAAAAAAAAAAAAAAACAACAACAACAACTAAATATTCTAATTTTTGTATTCCAAACCCTTTTCCATAAGTTCGGAGAATATTTTTAGCTCTTTTCCTAAAGTAGAGAGGTATTTTTGACCATTTTCCCTATATAAACATGGGACCAGCATAGACGTGTTAGTTGAGTGGATAAATGAATTCTAGAAGCACTTTAAAGGCCTGTATGATTTGCAATTTGTATATATCTACTTTAATGTTTTAAGCTTATTTTTGTGTTTTAACTTAATTTCATCACCATAACAGATCACACTTTAATTTCATCACCATAACAGATCACACGAATAACATATGTTTTTGAACTGGTACATTCATTTTCTTCAATATGATAAATAGCTTTAAATATTTCATAATCATTTTAGTAAATAATCAAGATATGTGAAGTTATTTTTGGTGGATAACATTTTATTCCAAAAATTGACTTTCCGATACGAATAGGATTAATTGAAGCTCAAAGCAGGTATCGAATGTCTGAAACATAAAGTCACTCTTTTCTTTCTGCTTTGAATGTCTGAAATGTCACGTTAATTTTAGGATGATTCTTTTAACAAAACAAAACACCTTTAAATCCATTATATATAAAATAGTTTGAGCCAGTGGAGTTTCATAATTGTAAGGTTGATACTTGATAGTGGAGAAATGTGAAAACTTCTTTTGTGTACTCGAGAAAACAAAAGAGAATAAAGTGTGGAAGATGATTGTACTTCTTTATTGACTGGCATTTTGTCAGTAGATGGCATAAGACTGCCATTCCTAGAACTAATAAAAAATATATACTGTATTAAGTATATTTTTTTCTTTGTATATGCACACACCATCTTTATTCTTGATTGGAAATACTGAGTGTAATTTATAATTATGTTAAGCATCTAAAAAGCTAAAGTAGAATGAAAGTTGAGTGTACATGGTTTTTTCTATGTTGTATCTTACATGATGCTTCGTAATTTTTTTAAAAATGAGAAAACGAAAAGTTATATTTTCTATTTTTGTGATATATTATATATAGCGCCACGAGGTGTTGCTCGTATATTTTCTCATATTTCATAAACAATATTCTTTCCAGAAAAAGAAGACTACCATCCGTAATAAATTTACAAAGAAAACAAATTGAGCAAGAAATCTCCAACTCTGACCAGCAAGAGGAAAATAATCATTTGAGTATGATCGTGTAGCGCAGTATTGTTTAATTTCTTAGGCCATCTTTTATTTTTTCAAATTCTTGATTTTTTTTTTCATATTCAATTCATGTTCATGTAGTGCAGTTTTGTTTAAATTTGTAATTTTGTAACCATTAGTGCTTAATTACCAATCTATATCTATATCTATATATAATATAAAACTAGGCATAGACAAGGTGATGTGGCACCTCTCTATGGCTAAAATGCTATTTATCTTTTTTCTCATTTTTTTGAATTTTTCCTCATTTTAAAATTAATTAAAAAGCCAAAAAATCACTCTCTTAATTCTATTAATTACACCTCTTAACTCTCTTAACTACACCTTTTGCAAAAACTAATAAAGATGCAATGTGTGAAGAAGATCAGCAATATTGTTCATTGATAACCGAAAGTAATGGGTTTCAATGGGGAAGGAACGTGTGCGTTAAAAAAATAGGGGAATTAATATACCATCATAATGTCAATAACGGTAGAAAGGATACTTTTCATCAATTGACTGGTTGCAACTTGCAACTATTACATTGTTTATATTAGAGTAAAGGAAAACTAATATATAAAGTTGGGCATACACAAAATGATGTGGCACTATTTATTGGTCAGAAATGATATTTTTTCTTTTCGCTCAATATTTTTACATTCTCTTATTTTTTTAAAAATTTATGTGCTATAAAAAAAAAATCAAAAGTCACCTCTTAGAATAATTTCTCAATCTACGTTACACGTTTTGTACAGTGTGTGTGCGCGCACGGTTGTATATATAAGGCATGAACAACATGATGTGCCACATCTCTATCGCCAAGGATACATTTCTTTTTTTTCTCTCTCTTTTTTTTGTTTGTTTTTTTTTTTTTGAACTTTTCCTCTTACTTTTTAATTATCTTTTTTAAAAATCTCACCTCCATAACTCACACCTCTACAACTTCTACTCTTAATAACAATTAACAACCATAACTCCTATGTTATTCCTGTCCATAATTCCAAATATTTAATGTGTAAATTTATGACAATTTAATATGTTTATAAAGAAGAAGAGAGGAATTTTTATATGTAGTCCTATGCAAGGTTTGCCAGAGAAATGGTCATGGAAGGTCTCAAACTAAGCACGACACTGTTTGAAACTTGAAATAGATTTCGAGTCACGGTGTTTTGTCGATTGAGGCCCTCCCTCGAGTCAATGGGGTTCGGGTCAGCAGGATTTGGTAGTCCCCGTGGTTCGCTTCCCTCATTTTCTGCCACAATTTCGGTGTTATTAACGTGACCAGATTGTCCGACGTCAGCCATCGGTCCGTTTTTGACGAGACGAATGAGGGGTGGAAGTGTTACGATTTAGATGGGTACAATAAAAATCAAGACTAAGAACTATTATCCTAGCCCCACGGTGGGCGCCAAACTGTTTACCCCGGATTTGGTAACCAATTGAATTTATATGTGGGTATAGGATACGTACTTGAGTCTCAATATGAATCGCGGAAAGGTGATATGGATGCTTGTTTATAGACTAATGACAGGTGCAAATATAGGATAGATGCACATATAACGAGTAGATGGAGGTAGTATAATGTAAATGACAAGATTTGTATATATGTGTCTTTTGTGTTACAAATGTTCTTGAAAAGTGAAGATGAGCCCAAAAGAAAAAAACCCCCTTAAGGGGGGAGGATATACCCTATTTATAGTAGCGGGCCCATGGGCCTCATACAACATGAATTAATAAAATAGCAATAAAAAGGACAGCCCCTGCACGGATTTGACGGGATTAGACTGACGGCGCCGCCTGACACACGCATAGTTGGTAGCCGACCATGATGTGACACCACTGACACGCTTCAGCAACGGTCATAACGGACCAACGGATACACGGACAAACGAACCCTCGGAAAGAGTTATCGAACCATCAGTGGCACAGAGACCGGGCCAATGGCGCCTCTGCTCGGCTTCGATTAAAGCGCTTATCCGGAAAGGTGTGACGCCACCCGTGTGAATTCCCGGCCCCTTTTCTTCATCCGATCCATACCTTCTCCGAATTGACTCATGTCCGATTTTTACCGTATACAAACTTATATTTAGCAAGAACTTTAAAGGTTGGTGGGTCTTGTAAAGACATTGATACACCTAAATAAGAGAAGAAAAGGGGAATAAATTATTGGTGGGGTGGGGGGGCGGCGGTTGGGGGTGGTGGTGCGGCGGTCGGCAGGGGGAGCGGCGGCCGGTGGTGGTGCGGCACGGTTGAGGGGGGGGGGGGGGGGGGGGTGGCGGGGGTAAGGAGATGAAAATTTGGGAGGGGGGTTATAATTTATTTTTTAATTATTATGATGAACCCCACTGCCACGTGTCACGTTTTCATTTGACAAAGTTGCCATGTCATGGAGAGTGTAATACACTCTCTTAATTTTGCTGATTATTGTGAAAAAAGTACCCAATAGGATCGAATTTGGACTGGTTTAAGTACCTAATAGGTACAACCTCGGTTTAGGTACCTCAGAGGAAAATGTGACAAAGTTTAGGGGGCTATCTGTGATTTTTGCCTTTATCTTTTTTATCTATTTTTTTTTTAATTTTTTTTTTTTTTTTTTTGAACTTTTCCTCTTACTTTTTAATTATCTTTTTTAAAAATCTCACCTCCATAACTCACACCTCTACAACTTCTACTCGTAATAACAATTAACAACCATAATTCTTATGTTATTCACGTCCATAATTCCAAATATTTAATGTGTAAATTTATGACAATTTAATATGTTTATAAAGAAGAAGAGAGGAATTTTTATATGTAGTCCTATGCAAGGTTTGCCAGAGAAATGGTCATGGAAGGTCTCAAACTAAGCACGACACTGTTTGAAACTTGAAATAGATTTCGAATCATAACCAACCGCTACGGTATTTGTTTTTTCCTCCCATCTTTTATGTGGCTTATTTTGAATTGAGATTAGAAATATATAGCATTTGCTTTGTGACAATCATATGGTATAAAATATCTTCTTCTTTTTTCATAGTGAAGATGTTTACCAGCCAAATAAAGGTGAGTTTTTCTTTTTATTATTATAATATTATAATAACTTATAATGTGTAAACACTTATTGACCCAAAAAAAAAGTATATCTGTTTCTTGATATATCCTTAATTTAATAATATTTGAATAGATCAATCAGATGGATCTGATTATTCAATTCGATAATATTGTAATAGATTATTCATCAAGAAACTACACCATATGAACTAGAGAAATTATTTTCTATCAAAACAATTATCATTGTATTTTATCTTTTCTTATTCAAGTTCATATGTATTGAAGCTAGAAAGTATGAGTAGAATAAATTATATTATCTTTCTTTATTCAAGTTCATATGTACTGATTTAAATGATTGAGGAATTAAAGGAGAAGAAAGCACTGGGAAGAGGTTTAGACAGAGTCTCAAACGAAATGACTATTTTAAAGATTTTTTTCCCGAAATAAAAAAAAAATAAAGATTGATGCAGAATGCTAAGGAGTATTAAAAACAATTCACTGCGTGCTAGAGAAAGGTATATATTGTTTATTAGTTTGTGTAAAAGTTTGAGTTTTTTTATTAATCAAAAGAATATGCAAGTTGACAAGGTTAGAATTTGTTTCATAAGCTTCATACATGTCTAATTATCTTCCTTGCCAGAGGGAAAAGGGTGGAAAGATTGGTCTCACACTCTCACATGAAGATTTTCTATTAGTGAAGATTTTTTCGTTTTAAATTTATGGTATATGTTTTTCATGAACTTCTTTAATTATTTTTCCATGAAATTTCATTTGCTCATATATAGTTGAGTAAGCGAGCCTTTTAGAAAGAGATTTGATGCAGTATCTTAAAGGAAAATCGGCATTTTTTAAACTTTTCTTGACGATCAAGCAAATCACAAAGAGTTCCACGTCATCCGATGTTATAGAAATACGTTGCTTATTCATATTAGTTTTTGTAGTTAATTATACTAAAATAAGCCAAATGGGGGTTAAATTGATAAATTCAATTTCAATACATATGTTTTGTTGACAAGAGATATTCAAGACTTATTTTAAGCTTTTATTGTTGTGCTGTCGTTCTTACTTCTTTTTTGGATTCACAAAAATTAATAGTGATGATCTGATTTGCTTCGTCTTTTAATTTAGTTTTTGAATTAAGTTTCTCAAAATATGTATGGCCGGTTGAATTTATAAACATATATGTTTAGTTTATCATAGCTTAATGAGATCCTTCATGATCGCGCGAAGCGCGAATAAATTCACTAGTTAACTTATATATTTCCAAGTAGAGTGTGCTAATATTTTATGTAAGACAAATCTTAAAGATTTCAAAAGAATAATATTCAAGTTGTATATGATCTCCAGGCCCTACCTTCAACTTCAATTATTATTATTACTAGAACAAGATGCCACCGGAGCACGACCCAACTATTCATTGTTTTTTGCTTATTAATGTAGTCCTTGTTACACCGTTTGTTTTAATTTATTTAATATTAAATTTTATGAATCTATTTAAAAATAATAATATATTATATTTGATAACAATTAAATTTAAATAGTTTTAAAAAATCACTAAATGCTAAAAGTAAAAAAATACCTTAAAAATAAATTAATTGCCAAGAAGCAGACATGTTGCACATGAGCTGCTTCTTGGTTTTCCTATATAATAGAAATTTTGTATGCAAATTGATATTCTTTCCATAATTTTTTTATTTAATGTTAAAGTAATATTATTTAGAAAAATATAGACGGCTACGAAATTAAAATTTGCTACTTTGAAGTCAACTTTGATAATATCTCTCCTAATATATTCGTGTTTCTTAGATATCAAAGATTTAAAAACTGCCTTTCTTCAACTTTTTACTATTTTTTGTGAATAGAATGAAATTATTACAATGTTGAACTTGAACCCGTTTAATAACCTCATTTGCTATTAACAAACAACAACAATGAAAAGAAATACATTTTAGCGTACTATTAATTAAGCTCTTCTGGAAAGTACTTCAAGAACTTTTTTATAAGTCAAAAAAAGTTGAAGAATTTCATCCTCCATCATTTATTTTATTTCATCCTCCGTCAAAATTAATTTATTTTCCCAAACGTTTTATTGCATTAGATTTTGATGTTGTGTTTTAATATTGTTTATTTATAGGTTAGATTAGTTTCTTCTTAATTATATAATCAAAATATTTTATAAAAGAGGCACATATGAACATTTGATTTAGTTAATAAAGACAGTGAAATTAATTACTAAGGTGATAAAGCTTCATTTGGATTTTTAAGAAAATATGCCACAATATATTACTCCCTCCGTCACAATTTATATGATGGTGTTTGACTGGACACGGAGTTTGAGAAATAAAGAAATATTTCTGAAATTTGTTGTCTTGAATAACGTATAAAAATTTATGTAGTTGTAAATTATTTCATTAAGGAGGAAATTGAAAGTTTGATGTTAAATCGTTATGAAATATAAAAAGATATCATTTTTTTTTAACTAACTAACAAAAAAGTGTCACATAAATTAAAACGAAGAGTGTATACAAAATACCCAACTAAATATAAATACTGTATATTCATGTCACTGACTATAGAAGTATTAAAAAGAGTTTATAGATGAAACGAAGAAGTAAATTATGAACAAAAGAGCGAAAAGTAAAAGCATAAAAAGTGACACGTGGTTAGCGGATAATTATTACATGCTATTTGAAATGACATCATTTGTAGTACATATTTAAATGAGCATGCCAAAATATTGAACATACAAATGCACGAGATTGAATGGGTGGGCCCCATGGAAGAATCGAAGAAGATGCTTTAATGTTGGCTGCGAAATTACAATACTACCCTTGGTCGTCCATTTCTTCACACTTCTGTTATTAAACTGTATTGCGAAAACGTTAAAATAGTAAAAAATAATTTCTGAAAATAGAAAACAGAAACTGGACAGATTCTGGAAAAACCAGTAGAAAACGAAAAACAGAAACTGGAAAAGTAAGAACAGTCTCTGAAAAATATTTAAGAATAAAAATCGAGCCCACTAAATGCACAGTGCGTCCTTAAGGAAATTATTCCCCTCAAGTACCCGAGGTTAATGGAATATATCCTCCCAGGATAGAACGATCTTACTCACCGGTGTATCGGTACCTAAAACAACGGTGTCAGCGAACCACTCAACGGCAGTAAACTACACTGGAATTTATTTGTGCAGACGAAGAAGAAGTTTTGAAGTTCAGAAAATTCGTAAGGAAAATTCTGAGGAATCAAACGAATATATAGCCATGGAAGTACTGTTTCTGAAGGTTTGCAACCCTTCAGAACAGTTTCTTTAAAAACGGTGGGAAATTTTAATAAAATATGGGAAAGAACCGGGTCACGGGTCAGACACGCGGATCCGGGTCACTAACGGGTAGGATTGTATAAGTTAATTATTAATTAAATAAATAATAATTAATTAATTAAATAATTAAAATTAAAGAAAAATTTGGTCCAAAAAGATTATCAATCAATCAGATCATTTGACCAAATCCAAATCCGAAGCCGAAGCCGAGCCGAGCGACGATGACGGCGCGAGGGGGACCCTCTTCTTACCCCTTTAGCAACAAGAAAGAGTACTTCTACTTTTAAGTAGGAGAACTTTTCTTTCCACTACCAATGAGGGATAAATGCTCATTTCATAAAGCAAGAGGAACAACTCATTTTCCCTCCACTTCTTTTCCCTCCATTTCTCATTCAATCGGTAGATGTGATATCTTTGAACCGTCGAACTTTGTTGTATAACTAGACAAAATAAGGCACACAATTAATCCTCAACCATCTATGGTTCTCACGGTTGTGTTCGTTTTAGCCATGAACACCGCCTGGTTTCGTGAATGCATAGAGAATGGGCCTTTACCATCATTCCCCTTGAAGCGGCTTGTACTTCACACTCACATAGGTGATTTCTAGACGTGTAGTCCTATAGACACACTATCTGGTCATATTCTGCCAGACTTAGATAATCATTAAAAAAACTTTAATGCTTTATTAACTCATTAAAAAGCCTTAAGGTTTTATCCTTGTTTCTGAACATTGTCATCATCACGAGAATGGGTTGAGTTATTTGACAATGTTGAACCGTCATTCATAACTTTGTTTGATCTCTTTGAACCTAGTTCTTGGGATCTCCAGTCTACTAGGTAGAGTTACTGCCATGATGACTTGTCCTAGGCCCTAACCCCATTCCCCTCGATGATCTTTCAACAGCCTCTTTAGATAGGCCTTTTGTTAGTGGATCTGATACGTTATCTCTTGACTTTACGTAGTCAATATTGATAACACCACTAGAGAGTAGTTGTCTAACGGTATTGTGTCGCCATCGAATGTGACGCGATTTTTCGTTATACATAACGCTCCCTGCCCTACCTATTGCCGCTTGGCTATCACAATGTATACATATAGGTGCCAAAGGTTTGGGCCAAAATGACATCTTCCAAAAAACTTCGGAGCCATTCAGCTTCTTCACCGGCCTTGTCTAAAGCTATAAATTCAGATTCCATTATAGAGCGGGCGATGCATGTCTGTTTTGATGATTTCCAAGATACTGCTCCTCCACTAATGGTGAACACATATCCACTCGTGGATTTAAGTTCAGATGATCCGGTGATCCAGTTTGCATCACTATATCTCTCAATTACTGTGGGATATTTATTATAATGCAAAGCATAGTTTTGGGTGTGTTTCAAATACCCCAATACTCGTTTCATTGCCATCCAATGAGTTTGATTGGGATTACTTGTGAATCGACTCAGCTTGCTAATAGCACATGCTATATCTGGTCGTGTACAATTCATAATATACATCAAACTTCCCAAAACTCGTGCATAGTCCAATTGTGAGTCACTTTCACCTTCATTCTTTTGAAGTGCAAAACTTACATCAATTGGAGTCTTTGCAACATTGAAATTTAAATACTTGAACTTGTCAAGTACCTTTTCAATATAATGTACCGTGATAATGCTAGACCTTGTGGAGTTTTATGGATCCTAATTCCTAAGATTAAATCAAAGAACCCCTAAGTCTTTCATGTCAAATTTGCTAGCGAGCATACGCTTCGTAGCATTTACATCGGCAATATCTCTACTCATTATCAACATGTCATCAACATATAAACAAACAATGACTTCATGATTTGGAGTATTTTTAATGTAAACACATTTGTCACACTCATTAATCTTAAATCCATTTGCCAAACATTGTTTGGTCAAATTTCGCATGCCATTGTTTGGGTGCTTGTTTAAGTCCATAAAGTGACTTAACAAGTTTGCACACTTTCCTTTCTTTACTGTAGAACCACAAAACCCTCAAAGTTGTTCCATGTAAATTTCTTCCTCCAATTCTCCATTTAAGAAAGTTTGTCTTGACATCCATTTGATGGATTTCAAGACCATAAATGTTTGCCAGTGCCACTAACACCCGAATAGATGTTATCCTTGTTACCGGCGAATATGTGTCAAAGTAATCAAGGCCTTCTTTTTGTCTATAACCTTTGACCACAAGTCTTGCCTTATATTTGTCAATAGTGCCATCAGCTTTCATTTTCCTTTTAAAAATCTATTTTGATCCTAAAGGTTTATTTCCGGGAGGAAGATCAACCAATTCTCATGTATGGTTGTTCAAAATTGATTCAATCTCACTATTGACTGCCTCTTTCCAAAATCTTCGAATCGAAGAAGACATTTCTTGCTTTAAATGTTTGAGGCTCATTTTCAAGCAAGATTGTCACAAAACTGTCCAAAGGAAGTAGATATCCTTTGACGTTTGCTACGCCTTGGATCCTCTTCACTTGGTTTACTTTCCTTTGGTTCTTCTCGCGGCCGTTTAGACTTTCACTTGACGACTCACATTCAGTTTTATACGGATAAATGTTTTCAAAGAATTCAGCATTATCTGATTCAATTACCTTATTAACATGAATTTCGGGATTGTCCGATTTGTGAACGAAAAACCGACAAGCTTTGCTATTTGTAGCATAGCCAATAAAAACACAATCCACAGTTTTTGGTCCGATTTTTACCCTTTTAGGCAAAGGAACTTGGGCCTTTGCTAAACACCCCCACACTTTGAAATATTTCAAGTTGGGTTTTCTTCCTTTCCATAGTTCATATGGAATAGATTGTGTTTTGCTGTGGGGCACCCTATTGAGTATTCGGTTAGCTGTAAGGATAGCTTCCCCCCACAAGCTCTGCGGTAAACCGGAACTTATTAGTAAAGCATTCATCATTTCCTTTAATGTTCGATTTTTTCTTTCCGCAATTCCATTTGATTGTGGTGTGTAAGGGGCAGTAGTTTGATGAATAATTCCATATTCTAAACATATCTCTGCAAAAGGAGATTCGTATTCTCCACCCCTATCACTTCTAATCATTTTTATCTTTTTATTCAATTGATTTTTCACTTCGTTCTTGTATTGTTTAAATGCATCAATTGCTTCATCCTTACTATTAAGCAGATACACACAACAATGTCGAGTGCAATCGTCAATAAAAGTTATAAAATACTTTTTCCCACCGCGAGATGGTATTGACTTCATATCACATATATCTGTGTGGATTAAGTCTAAAGGATTTGAACTCCTATCAATAGACTTATATGGATGTTTAACAAACTTAGATTCAACACAGATTTCACATTTTGATTTATTACACTCGAATTTAGGCAATACTTCTAAATTAATCAATTTTCACAAGGTTTTGTAGTTGACATGTCCTAAACGAACATGCCATAAATCGTTTGACTCCAATAAGTAAGATTTAAGTCGAATTCTTATCAATACTCGTCAACAACCATTACATTGAGTTTGAAAAGGCCCCTCGGTGAGGTAGCCCTTTCCTATGAACATATCATTCTTACTTATTACAATTTTCACTAACCAAAGACACACTTAAACCCATTTTTAACGAGTAGTCCTAACAAACTAAATTCTTCCTAATTGTTGAACGTGCGAGTAACATTGTTGAGGGTTAGCACCTTGTCTAAGTCATCTTCGAAGTATCTTCCCATATCCTTCAACCTTCGTCATTGCAAGATTTCCCATAAACAGTTCCTCTTCGGGTCAATGAGCGTAGGTTGCAAATGCTTCTTTTACAACGCAAACATGTCGAGTGGCACCAGAATCAAGCCAGCACTCCTTTGGGTTTCCAACCAAATTGCAATCCGATAGCAGCACACAGATCATCCATGTCATTATTCTTTTCCACCATATTGGTTTGTCCCTTTCCCTTGTCCTTTTTCGGGAGACGACAATCTGGGGCTTTGTGGCTAGCTTTCCCACAATTATAGCAGTTGCCCTTGAATTTTTTCTTGGCTTGCTCCTTCTTTTGTCCGGTGAACTTCTTTTTTTTCTTACTTTTTGGGGCAGCCTCTTTAACGATATTCGCTTCCATAACCGTTGAATTCCCACGCGACTTCTTCTCGGCTGTTTTGTTATCTTCCTCAATCTTGAGACGAATGAAAAGATCTTCCAACTTCATTTTCTTGCACTTGTGCTTCAGATAATTTTGAAATCTCTCCACGAAGGAGGCAACTTTTCAATCATTGCAGCCACTTGAAATGCTTCGTTAACTACCATGCCTTCAGCAATAAGGTCATGAAAAATAAGTTGAAGCTCTTGAACTTGGGTTCCAACGGTTCTGCTGTCTATCATTTTATAGTCTAGAAACTTGGCAACCACAAATTTTTTCAAGCATGCGTCTTCAGTCTTATACTTCTTCTCAAGTGCATCCCACAATTCTTTAGAAGTTTTCATAGCACTGTAGACATTGTACAAATCATCCTCCAAAGCACTTAGGATGTAGCCCTTGCATAGAAAATCCGCCTTTTTTCACGCCTCAGCAATCATAAATTTTTCATTGGCCGGCATAGCAGCAGCAGGCACAGGAGGGTCTTCGTTGGTGAACTTCTGCATACCAAGAGTGGTAAGCCAAAAGAACACCCTTTGCTGCCATCCTTTGAAGTTGGCTCTAGAAAATTTCCCCGATTTTTCCGCCGGTGGCACAGCAGTTCGGCTTGTTGCCGCAACAGTCGCAGAAGTAGTAGCGCTTTCAATTGTCATTTCTTTTCACTGTCAAAATAGACAAACTATCTTAATACTCAGAATAGCAAACTTTTTACAACAGCAACAATGAAGTTTTTATGTTCTTCAAATCATTGTACAAGTATGAACTTTAATATTCCAACGAAGTTTTTATGTCTTCAAGTCAGAATACGAAATTTCATACGGAGTAGAAAACCACACAGGTTTTAGTCTCCAAAACAGAATACAGATTAATATATAAAAAAAATAATTTCCTTAAGATTGTTATTAAACTGTATTGCAAAAACGTTGAAACAGTAAAAAATAATTTCTGAAAATAGAAAACAGAACCGGACGTATTCGAAAAAACCGATTTAAAATGAAAATGTTAAACCGGAAAAGTAAGAACGATCTAAAAAATATTTAAGAATAAAAACTTGGTGGCCACACATACTTGGTGGCCACACATACTTGATGCCCTACTATTTTGGTGGGCATCTAACTTACAAGTAAATTCATGGACAAACATATTAATATTTACAACACTACCCCTTGGATGTCCATTAATTAGATGATGTGCCTCGTTAAAACCTTATTTAGGAAAAAATCATGTGGGAAAAAATCCTAAATGAAGGAAAAAGAGTACACATATCTAGTAATACGCTTTGAGAGTCGCTCATTAAAAACCTTGCCAGAAAACCCAAATGGGACAAAACCTTGGTCTAAGGAAAAAAAGTACGTCGCGTATTTGCTCCCCCCCGATTAAAGCATCACATAATTCTTGAAGATGATGTACTCCGATCTTGTATATACCAACTTATCATATCTTGAGGTTGGTACTGTGTTTGTGATCAGATCTGTCAAATGACCTAGCTGATAATATGCATCTTCATTCCTTAGATAGAGTTGCATCATCACCATATAATATTGTTAAAATCACGTCAAGTACATTCTTGACTTGCTTCATAATCTATCTGATGCTATCATTCTACGGTTTGACTGTCATGTATAATAACATGGTTTAACAGTAATCCTTCATGGAAAGAGATAACATATTTGGATCGAACTCTTATGTCGATCAGATGAATGCCTTGTATATCCAAAACACTTGACAATATTTGTTAGGATATTGATCTTATTTTAATATCTCCATATGGGAGTAAATTATATTATGCTCATAGTTATAGCAAGATATATAAGTGCATCAATTGCATAAAGATATTGTACTTCAGGACCAATTCAATTTTCCTATTTCAAATTCTTTCAGCAATTAATGTACTGCTTTTGTAAACTCTTCAAGAGCTCCAACAATATTCATATGAAAGATTCTGACTATCATAAAGAGACAAAGGTAAACATAGTATATTTGTACCATTCGTCAATGAATATACATTAAGGCGATTTCAGTACATCAACCTTGATTCATTTAATCCATTTAAGGATTATAAACAAGTTTCCCAAGAATTTGTATATGCTTCTGGCATTTTGAATCCTTCAGAAATTTTCATATAAATTTTGTCAACTAAGCTATATAGGCTGCGACAACTTCCATCAGTATAAATTGTGACATCTTCTGATGTCTGGACTATAGGTCCAACCGCTTACCAAGATGCATCATTTTACTTGCTAATTATTTCTACGTCAACATGCTATAAAAGATGTAGAATTCTGATCCTCACAACCTTATACTATATGCGCGCTATATAGTATCAAAGATATCATCGACGATATATCATTTGTATCGGTTCTCAATTCGACATAACTTACTGAAATCTCATCACTTCATTATTTTCAGGTACCTGAACCTTTCATAAGGTTTATGTCATAGATCTTCAAGAGCATATTGCCTCTTTATTATGATCATTTGGTACTCCCTTTTTCAAGGATTATTATATTTGAAACCGATTGGTCTACCATGCTCCATGCATGTTGTAGACTCTGTCCTTCAGGGAATTTAGGAGCATTTTGTTGATGAAATATGAAATAGTTGGGTCAGCAAATGCTTCCAGCATTTGACTTGAATTATCTGAGGATCATACTGATGATAATTCACAACATATTTCTTAGCTGCTTATTCTCTTCCCCTTATGTTAGTGACATATATCACCATTTTCTTTGGGAAAATCCATCTGTGTGTATCATGGTATATCCATTAATCATATACCGCACATCAAACACTATAAGATGAAAATATCTAGTTCCTGACTTTGAACCAAATATGAGGGGATAATTTATCAAAATTTATTGATCTGAAGCATAAAAGTGTTGTTGTATGCAATATATCATATCTCAGACCAACATCTGAGGCTCTATTCTTATAAGCAATGGTTTAGCTGTATTATGGAGGCATCTAATGTCAAACCAGCTTAGATGTAAACCAGCATTATCAAGATGAATTTTTTTGATTACATGTTCTGAAAATTGTGTTTCCAACTCAATTACTTGAGCAAGCAACTTCGTAAATGTCAAACTGTAGGTTGACAATAAATGCACATGTGACTGTCTCATAGATGCATCTATTTAGGACATCACATTGTAGGTGAACGGGCCCATATTCACCTTTTATATTTTTCAGAATTTAGGGAATTCAGTCTCAACATTAGCTGGTGTAATCAACTTATCATGAGAACAAGCAACACAAACAAATTCTTGAAGAATCTTCTAGTTCTTCAATATGTTTTTAATACTCAATTAGCACATTAGATTTAAATCAGGACGATCAAAATGGTCTTGTCAACTGATAAAATTATCTGTACCCATAAACTTCAAGTTTACCATGACGAGTGCTATTTATTTTAATAAACTTCTGGTTTACTATTGCATGAAATTGTATATCAATAAATTTCTGGTTTATCGTGGTATGTGATCTCATCATGCTCGGGTAACATTTCACATGTGTATTTCTTACCCGTAGTAACTTGAAGATATTTAATATTCCGATCATTTGTAGTCTCAATATGATAACCATTTTTATTGTTAGTAAACTTCAGGTCTACTAAAGTGTTCCAGTCGTACCAATTACGATCTACGATGAATGGTATTATCATATATAACATCTTCAAAAGACTTCAATTTATTTATCGCAATCAGATATTATTTGGACACTGCTAGTGTCATAATACTTGTAAATAAATAATTAGCTCTTCTGGAGCCTTTGATAATTAATTTCTATTACCAAATATTTCTTAAATACTTCTGGTACCATGAAGGCAAATTTCGACACTACTGGCGTCACGAAATAAACATTGAATTCTAAACTTCAATATTTCAAACATCTTCTTCAGGGAGATTCATCATTAGCGAATATTTTGTATCTAAGCGTCAATCACATAATAATCACATCTGTCATAAAGAGATACATTAATTGTTATTTCCTTCGAGGAAATCAATAACAACTAACCATAATGTATCAATGTGGTTATAGTAGAAACATTCCATTTTGCTTTTTGCCTTTTCTTAAAAAGATACTTTGATAAAATTATTTAAGATGTTTCTGCGTACGACAGGTACGTGTTGCTATGTCTTCATTTTATACCACAAAAATAACATGTATATTCCTTGTATTTTATCTCTCTAGGAGACAGGTTGTGGTATTTTTTCATTCACTTCGGGAAATAACATGTATTGCAATACGACGTTCATCAATAGCTCGTTATTTTATTCAAGCACAAGAAGACATTGCTCAAAATATTTTACGCGTTCTTTCTACTTCAGGAGTAAAGTTTAAAGTTTTACTACTTCGGGAGTAAAATTTAATGGTTTACTACTTCGAGAGTAAATTTCAGAATTCTACTACTTCGGGAGTAGATTTCAGAGTTGTACTACTTCGGGAGTATAATTCAAAGCCGTACTACTTCAGGAGTAAAATTCATAGTCTTACTACTTCTGGAGTAGAATTCAGAATCTTACTATTTTGTGAGTAGAGCTCAAAGTTCTACTACTTCGGGAGTAAAGTTCAAAGTTTACTACTCGAGGAGCAAATTTATGAGTTTAGTACTTCAAGAGTAGAGTATATAATATTCAGAATATTTCTTCTCAATTATTCTACCTCTTCTGGATATAAAATTCATCTATGAATCATGATATTTTCATAATCAAACGCACGTTTATATTTATAGGCTTTACTACATATTATCACATTCACTTCAGGGAATGGATATACATTTATAGCTTTCATCAAAAGTTCTCATTCTTCAGGAATGAAACACAATCATCTGAACGTGCCTTAAGCATATCAAATGGTGATAGTTTAGAACCTCTTCTAAGATATTGCTACTTCAGGAGCAAATCGAGATATACATACAATTTAGAGAAACTTTCTCTAACATATCTTCACTTGTAGCCACTACAAGCCTATGAAAATATTACCACTTCTGGTGGTTATAGACATAGATGAATTTAATCACAACGATATTTAAGAGATATTATCACTTCTGATGATCAGGTATTTCTTGTAAACTTTCATTCTTAGCCATTAAGGATTATGAAATTAATATCATAATTCCTCTTAACAATATTGTTCTTCATGAATAAAATTTGAGGCATAAATGATCGTAACCAATTAGGTTCCCATGGACCCGATAAATCCAACGATTTGTGATAGCCATATATACTCCTTGTGAGGCCATCCTTATCATGTGAAAGCATGAGTTAAATAACTTAAAATATTGCATACCTGAATTACCTTTAGAGGTGATGAATTCTGCAGATGCTCTAAGGCAAATGTCATTCGCAAACAATTTTAAGATATTTTCATTACGTAAGAACCTCTTTCTAAATCTCATCATATAAAAAGGGTAATCCTCCACAACCAAAATTCTTATATTAGTGAAATAATCAATTTGGTCATTATGTTTACAGTAACTTCGTGTAAACATCAATATGCATATTAGCGAATTAAAGCTATGCAGTGATCAAAGGACCTATATTTTATGTCGTGTAGTGCATGGTATATATATATCATGGTGAAGCAATATGGCTTCTACCTTATATATATATATATATATATATATATATATATATATATATATATATATATATATATATATATATATATATATTAGAAATAGCATGAACAAGAACAAGAGAAAGAAATTTTGATCTCGTACTACTTTATCAACAAACCCTCGAATAAAAGCATGATACTTACTCCGGAAATTGCTTTAATCTTTTCAAAATCTTTGTCCAAGATGGCAGAGTCTCGCGCTGATAACGTGTTATAAAACTAAATAATTGCAAAGAAGAAAAGCTTTAGAGAAAGGGGGGAAACTTTATATTTCACTTCTTGTTTTTTGGCGTCGCTAATACAAGAAAGCACACTCCTATTTATAGGAGGAAATATGTTAACAACTTGGTGGCCATAAGTGAACTACTTGGTGGCCACACATACTTGGTTGCCACACATACTTGATGCCCAAGTATTTTGGTGGGCATCTAACTTACAAGTAAATTCATGGACAAACGTATTAATATTTACAACAAAAACAAGGTTTTAACTGTTTTTTAAATTTTGAATTTTCATGATCAAATGTAGATTTTTAAATAAAGTGAAAAAAAATTCCAGAAAAAAGTGAAAAATTTTCATGGCCAAAGTAACTAGTGGGTGTCAATGGTACGGTTCCGATGGTTATTTTATAAAATTTATACCTTATCAATTTTTTGGTTATTTCATTTTGTGGAATCAAAATTAGACTTTTCGAAACCGTCCCATCATGTCGGTTTCTTTTCGATATCGGTACGGTTGGGTAAATTTTTGATTTTTTTTTTTTGTTAAAAAAAGAGAATCATATTATAGTCACTAGTAAAAGTTAAGACACAATATCACACGTAATTCTATAGGACATTGACAAAAACTCTCCAGATATTTTACTGATTAAAAGGTGATGAATTAAGAAAATATGAAAGACGACAAGAACAGAGATTAATCCCACTATCTTAAGATAGTGTAAAATAATGTTAAGCAAAAACAAAAATATATTTTAGATAGCACGAGGGGGAAAAAATAAATCAATATGAGACTTAAGAACTGAAACTATTTAGATTAAGTACCCAATAAGAAAATTTAAAATCATACAACAGGAAAGATATCTAATACTTAGTAGGTTTCTATTCAAGATCACTATAATACCTTGTAGCTTACTAGTTACTACTGGAGATGCTAGAACTAATTTAATTTCAATAGAAGTAGTATAATAGGTTTTAGAGTTGGAACTTTAGGTGTTAATTATCTTTGTCGGCTTGTAGACGTTTTCATCATCCCAAACCCAAGGTGAAAATTTTAATATTATATTATATTTAAATTTAATATATAAAATATATTTTACATATATAAACTTATTCGGTATTTTTTGGGTTTATTTTTATATAATAAAAAAACTACCTAATTATTCGGTACGGTTATAAGTTTATATAAAAACCACCGATTTTGTTAAAAGAAATCTCAAATTCGGTTCGATACGGTACAGCTCGATCGATTAAGTCGGTTTTTTGAAAACCATTGACACCTCTAACTAGTACTAGCTCTATGTTATCATAATTTAACTCCTTTACTTTGGTAAAAAGACTTTAAGAAATATTTCACTTAAGTTTATAAAGTATAGAGAATTTGTCATAGAAATTTATGTAAACAAATTTTCAAACACGATTTATTTGAGAGAAGTTGAACAAATTGAGTATAATTGAAGTTAAAGTTTAAAAAAAAAAAAAATGAAAGTTGGGTTTCTATTGTGTGCTTATTTGCGAGTGAAAATCATTATCTCAAAAGTTTTATTGCTATAAATGTTATCCATTCTGTTCAAATTTATATGTCACATTTTTAACTTTGAGAGTAAATTCGACATAAAATCTTTAATTTTTTTAAAATAAAAAATACATTTTTAGAACTACAAAAAAAATACTAGTACAAGTCACACTAATTAATAACTTGAAATATCTTAAAGACATGAAAATATTGCGATAAAAATAATTCGTTTGACTCTCAAGGTTCAAATACCACCATGTGAATTAGGGGAAAAAAAAATATGACACCGAACCGTTTGGCCGTGAGAATCTTTCACCTTTTTACGAATTTTTTTCTTCACTTTATTTGAAAATCATTTTTTGATCATGAAAATTTCAAATACAACTTAAAATTATATTTCACTTTCATTACATTCAAATAATTAAATATTATTTAGAAAAACACTATTAGCAAACACAATTTCATCTTCAACTCCAATTCAAAATTTCAAATAAAGTGAAAAAGTATTTGCTTTTCCTGGCCAAACGCCTGCCTCCTATCACAAGTTATAGAAGAAAAATAGTCAAGCCTAAACCCCTAATCACAAGTTATAGAAGAAGAATAGTCAAGCCTAAACCCCTAATATAAATGTGGCATGTGGACATGTGGTTCTCTCAACAACGCTACTGCTAGTCATCTAGTCTAGTCTAGAATAGAAAAAGGTTGCAGAACGCCTTTTCCGTAGGAAGCAAAACAATCAAACCAAACAAAGAAACATGAAACAGTCCTTTCTGATCACGGTGACAATCACGGTGGCGCTATTATCAGCAACCACCACAACCGCCCAACAGCCAGAATGTGCTTCAAAGTTAGTTCCATGTGCACCTTACCTTAACTCAACAAAACCAAAACCACCAGCATCTTGTTGTGACCCACTTAGAGAAGCTGTAACTACAGATCTTGCTTGTCTTTGCAAACTTTATGAAAATCCCACTTTGTTACCTAGTCTTGGTATTAATGTTACTCTTGCTATTGGTCTTCCTAAATACTGTAATATCCCTGGTGATGTTACCGCTTGTAAAGGTACACTTTTTATCAGTTGAAATAATATTAGAGCAGGTTTCTTTCACTTGTTACTAAATTAGTGGACTTTTAGTTCAAACCCCTGATTTTGATTTTGTGTTTTTGTTTTTCGAAATAAGAAGGACTTGTGATTTGAATTGGGTTTCAATTAGTTGACTTTGATTGAAGCAAAATCTCTACTTCAAATCTGATATTCTTCATCTTTTTTACTGTCTTCATCTTCTTTTTTTTTTTTTTTTTTTTTTTTTTTTTTTTTTATGGGAAAAGGGGTATTAATACTCCCTTTGTCAGTTTATAGTTATTAGCCTCTTTCCTTTGTATTCCATCAAAAAGAAATACACCTTTCTACCTGTAATAATAATAATAATTCTACTTTAAATTTATCTTTTTACCCTTAATAAAATGAAATGATTTGTTTAGGTCACAAGTTTCAAAAATTTCTTTTATTTCTTAAACTTTGTGTTCAGTCAAACATTTTTCCGGAGGGAGTATCTCATAAAGTCATTCTTCTTTTTTGTTACAATTTTTTTAACAAAAAAGTAACTTTCTATGAGATAATAACTATTAATTGAGTGATGTTTGAGAAATCAACTTGGAAAAATAATTTTGGGAAATGGACAGAATTTTCTTTGAAAAATAATTGGGGCTTAACTATTTTTGTTTGTAGCTGTCATTTTGGATTTAGCATTAATTTTCTTATTTTTTGTTTTGTTTTTGTCTGCAGCGGCTGCTCCAAGTTCAGGTTCTCCTTCAAAGACAACACCAGGTAACTGAGATTGAATTGCTCATTGTTTCCACTGAATTAATATTAGTAAATTAATTTAAAATCTGGGAGTATGCATCAATTTGATTTTATTTTTGTTAATTATTGCACCTTGTTCCTTTAAATTTACTGAATTGTGATACATAGGTGTTTGTACTTATGTTTATTTGCTCCACTATGGTATATCTGATAAAGAAGTTGAAAATTTAAGTTTATTTCTGCTTTTATGGGCCAACCTTTGTTATATTTAAGTTAAAGCAAGATTACAAATTCAAAGGTTGACTTGATATAGTTGTTCTTGTTCAATAACTCAGAGCCCCCAATTTTGAAAATTTACAGCAAAGTCATATACCTTGACTTGTTCCAACTATTAAATAAGTTTTCAGTTTTCACGGAGTGACTTATCGTATAAGATCTTTGAAATGAGACAAAACATAATATTGTGTACCTTTTGCAAAACGAGAATGTGAGTAGATTGTGATGTACCGTAAATTTGTGGTGCGGCAAGAATGTTTATGTTGGACTTGTCGATGCACTCAACGTGTTTTGTTAAGTCTGTGCCGAAATGAGATTTTCTCGGATGTGAAATTTAATATCAGAGACATAAAGCTTTTTAGAATTGTCTCTCTTCGTTTGCTCCTTAGAGGCTTGGAGGAGAAAAGAAACACAAAATAGTGAATGATGTCTGGTGAGAAATTAAATTCGTACAAATAAGTGTTCTGTTGCTTTTTCTTTCAAAATTCCCGTTCTTCCTGTTTTTATCAAGTTTCTCTACAGTTGCAAAATACTTTTACATTTCGTCCCCGGACACAATCGTTAATTGATTTTAGGAGTACTTAGCTGAAGTCCGTCCTATTTCTTAGTGGTGTTCAATTAAATCTTAGATCTTCGGCCAAAACTTTTGACCTTTGAGAAGCTTGATTTGAGGGAGTCAAGTCGTACCATAAAAGAACGAGTTGAAATGGAAATAAAGTCATTTGTGGTGGAAATGAAACTGTTCTTACTTCACCTGATTATTAAGGTTTAGAAGCTCAATCTTTAGAAGCTTGTTCTTCTTATCCAATAAGCCACTGGCATTACACAGAGCAGTTTATCGTGGATGTTGCTTTTCAGCTTTCTGCATAGCTATGGATTAAGTTTTTAAAGTCTTTTCTATGCCCTACCCACTGGTCGCATTGTCTTTCTAGAGTAAGTTTCCTTTTCTTCTGTTTTCCACCTCTTGAGTCATGCTAATTGAATGTTTTTCTACGGCTGGGAAAGAAAAGAAGAATGGGGATAGAGGATGACAATCTTTATTATTACAACTTCCGCCAAGTAATATTTTACTCCGTTTAAAGTTATATGCCCTAGGTACTCCGAGAATTTTGATACAGTTAAAAGTGAAATGTGCAAATTTGTTATGCTTCTCAACTTATGATCACAATAAATTTACAAGTAATGTCTGGAAGGTACCCTGTTTAGGCACTTCTAGTCACCGAACTGGACAGGAGGGTCAGCCAAATGGAGCACGGAAGTGTCTATGTCTAAATTATATGAATACATCTCTTTCCTCATTTAGAATTAATCTCCTAGTCAAATGTAGATTCAAGATAGCATTAATTTGCATTGCGTTCTTGCTCACAATATTGTCCTCATGATGAATTTTTTACATGACACCAGCTGCAAAAGATAAAAGTGGAGTGAGCAGGGTCGCATGGACTGGAATGTCAAGCTTACTCGTGCTCTTTGCTTCTTTCGTGCTTGCTTAGTTAAGTGTTGGGGAAATGTTGATGAATTTCTTTACTTCAGTATCATTTAGGGAATTGGCAGATTGCATTTCATGAATTTATCGCTTGTATTCTGTGAAGTTTGCATTGTATTATATGCTGAGATGAACTAAATTGATGTGTGAGTTGGAGGAGATATTTTAATGTTTCACGATTTGCATACTTTGTATTTGCATGATCTTGGTGTATTCGTGGGGTTTTGTTAAGCGAAATGTGGCAGGTTTTTAATTAATATGAGAAAGGGCCTTTTCTTTTCTAGTCATATTATTCTAGGCACTAGACAGCAAGAACATGTAAACACAAAATGTACCAAAGAAAGATTTAACATCATGAGCTATTACTCTTTGAAAGCCTCATCTATGCATCTTCGTTTTAATCGTGCAGGAGCGGAATTAGAATTTTAACTGCTAGTTTGGCAGAACTCAATAGCTTTGACCAGGCCAAATTCTGTATTTTTGTTAAGAAATCTGCTTATCAGAACCTGCTAAGCTGCATTTTCTAGACATTAAAATTCATAAACTCAAAATTCTGAATCCGGCTCTGAACTCGTGTGGGTCGACCCTAACGCTTATGTCCTCATCTAAATGACTATATATGTATAACTAGTTTCGTAATAAGAGATTCGTAATGCTTCTCACCGCGTTCTCATGCTTCAGATGCCTTTATCAATTGTGAGAGGACAGGCAAATTTCATCATGAAAATAAACAAGCCGGTTAAGATTTTCTTTGAAGTTATTTCCTGGAAATAGTAATAGTCGGTTAAACTTATAAACTTGCTATATCTGTTGGTTTATTATGTCTAATGTGCAATGCAACTCCATACTTCGTACTTAATGCCCGTTCTATTCCTAAGCACCTTATGGTGCCTCAACTAATATGTATCCGGTATTTCAAGAAAAAATAGAAGTGTCTTAGTTAGTATGTATACCTTGAAACTATAATAAACGGGAAAGGTATTATTGGGAAATGTTATATATTTTCTTTTAGAGTACATTTTAAGAAAGAAAGCAAGCCCTTTTAGTGTTTTGAATCATTCTTCTTTGTTTTCGTATATCTTAGGTTTTCAGTGAGAACACCTAGCAAAATTTTGGAAAAACACCCATTCAAAACTAAGGCTCAATCTTTGCTCCGTAATTTTTTTTTCTATTTTTAAATAATGATAGGAAAATCATCATTATCAGTAACTTATTTTTTTATTATTACCTAAAATTATATTTGATACATCACACTTCTTGGGATGCTTTGTGCACAAGTCTGTCATTTACTTAAAATTATATTTGATGTTTGCATTATCCTTACGAAATTATTAAATATTCAATCTGAATAATGAGTAGCAACTAAATATCCTTGTTATCCCAAGTTCTTCACGAAAATTTGTAACCATTTTATATAATTTTAACGCTTTTTTTTTTTGGGTACTATTCTAGTTCAATCTAACTCTAATTTTAAGTAACTAATTAATCTCTCGTTCATATGTTAGCAAGCTTGATGTAATGTGAATTAGCCCAGGTGAATGAGAGAGAGGGTCGAATCGGGTGAGTACGCCCCTGAAAATCTAGGATTTGGAAAAATAAAAATAAGAAAATAGCAAGCTCAATAAAACAATAATAAACCCCTAATAGAAGTGCAATTGCTTATGATATGAACCTTTTCAATTTCATAGGAAAAAAAATCAAAGAATATGGAAAAGTCGGCAACTAACCAATAAAAATATAACACCAAACAACTACTCCCTTCATTCCCTTTTAAGTGATTTTTGGTCTTTTTAGTTTATTTTGAAAATAAGTGATTTTGTAAAAACTCAAGAAGCTATTTTTTTTTTTTTTTTGTTGAACAAATTTATAGAAAGTCTTTCAGAACTTCTTTACATTTCTTACGAATATGTTGTAGGTTCTTTCGTAAAATAACCATCTTAACTAATGCTATTAAGTGACATTTTTAATTGGTGTACCAAACCCTTTAAAAATCATTAAAGAAAATGGTAACTCCCTCACTCCTTACTCATTCACTCCATTAACTTTTACTTCTCCACTGTACTAAAAATAAATTTTCACTTTTACTTGTCCACTTTAGCATATATTAAGAGAAAAATAATTTTTCTTAAAGTTTTTTCGCTTAACATTAAGAACTCATTCCCCAAATACATTATGAAATGGTAATAGTCAATTTTAGCAAATCATTAAAATTATATACCAATTAATATGGATATTTTTTGATAAATAAACATTTTATTTATTACCAAAGGTAATATTTACAGCCCAAGAGCAAAAAAAGCAAAAACACTAACATCCAACTAGCCATTTCCCAGTTGTATGACCACACTTCTACTCAGCACATGCACCAGAACCACATACTCACTCAACCTGCTGAGGATAAAAATTCAGATGGCTAACATGTCTTGCAAGCTTTGGAACCAAATTCAACCTAAATAACACCTCCTGGATAATATGCTTAATGGTGACTTGAGAAGATATGCTTTTACCTTGGAAAACCACATCATTTCGTTCACTCCATATTTAGTATACAGTAGCAGTCAGTGTAATACAGTACATTAATGCACCCCTGTTGTGTCCACCACAGTACTTCATAGCCCAAGTGATTTCTTCATTTGATCCCTGAATTCCCCTAAATATTCCTCGCTAAGTTAGTAGCTTGCTCCATATCGTTGAATGAACATTGAAAAATTAGATGAGACAGAGTTTCATGTGACTGATTACAAAAGACACAATCAAGATATGTTTTTAAGCCTCATTTAACAAGTCTGTCTATAGTAGATTTAATATGGATATTATGATATAATATATATTTTTCCTTCATTTATCATTTCTTAAAGGCAATTGAGTGAACATCTTGTTTAAAAGACACATGACGCATCAACCAAAAATTGTTTGTTATCAATCAATCATAATATGAAAAAATTAGTTCTGTGAAAAATAAAAGTAAATTCGCATTTATATAAGAAAAAGAAGAAACAAAAGCATACTTTGAAAATGTCAACGGTTACAAAATTATTGTGCAAAAAGTGGACAAGTTTTTTGTTTAGGCATTATTAAGATTTTCTCAAGATATTAAGATAATCATTAATAATATCAGTGTCGTTTATTAATGTCCTATCCCAAAATAGAAAAATAATTAGCTCTGATACCAATCTTCAAGATTTTTGAAAATGAGTTATCTCAATTTAGCTAAGTATTAGAGAGAATTGAGTAACAACTAGTAAGTTGTAAGTTTGGATCTAGTTCAATCAATTTTTTTAAAAAAAAAAGTAGATGTAACAAGTAGTCAACACTATGGTTGACTTTAATTGAAACATTGAAGTGGTTCAATTGAGCTAATACTAGGATTGAATAACAATTAGCAACTTTTAATTTATTTGAATCAATTTTTTTTTAAAAGGACACAAAATGGATGAAACAAGCAGTCAATACTATGATTGACTGTAATTTAAACATTGAATTACTTCAACTAGATATTATATAAGATTGAGTAAAAATAATTACTAAGTTTTGATTCCATTCAATGTTGTGCCAATTTGTGCAAAAACGAGTTGTGTCATTTAGCATTACCATTTTTTTTTTTTTTTTAATCTTAGCGAAGCTTTCTAGAAAATTATATTTGATATGTCATTCTTCTTGGGATACTTTGTGCACAAGACTGTCATTTACTTAAAATTATATTTGATGTTTGCATTATCCCTAGGAAAATATTAAATATTCAATCCACATAGTGAGTAGCAACTAAATATCCTTGTTATCCCCAGTTCTTGACGAAAATTTGTAACCATTTTATATAATTTTAACTCTTTCTTTTTCCTAATGTTCTTGTTGAATCTAACTCTGAATTTTAAGTAACTAATTAATCTCTTGTTCAGATGTTAGCAAGCTTGATACTATGTGAATTAGCCCAGGTGAATGAGAGAGAGGGCCGAATCGGGTGAGTACGCTCCTGAAAATCTAGGATTTGGAAAAATAAAAATAAGAAAATAGCGAGGTCAATAAACGATAATAAATCCCTAATAGAAGTGCAATTGCTTCTGATATGAACCTTTTCAATTTCATAGGAAAAAAAAAATCAAAGAATATGAAAAAGTCAGCAACTAACCAATAAAAATATAGCACCAAACAACTACTCCCTTCATCCCTTTTTAAGTGATTCTTGTTTTTTTTATTTCATTTTGAAATAAGTGATTTTGTAAAAACTCAAGCATTTTTTTTTTTTTTTGACATCTAATAAGTATTGAACAAATTTATAGAAAGTCTTTTAGAACTTCTTTGCATTTCTTATGCATATGTTATAGGTTCTTTCGTAAAATAATCATCTTAATTAATGCTATTAAGTGGCATTCTTAATGGGTGTGCCAAACCCTTAAAAATTCACTTAAAGAAAATGGAGGGAATAATAATTACTAACTCACTCCTTACTCGCTCCATTAACTTTTACTTCTCCATTGTACCAAAAAATAAATTTTCACTTTTATTTGTCTACTTTAGCATATATCAAGAGAAAAAAATATTATTAAAGTTTTTTCGCTTAACATTAACTACTCATTCCCCAAATACATTATGAAATGTTAATAGTCAATTTTAGCTATCATTAAAATTATATACTCCCTCCGTCCCAATTTGTTTGACACTTTTTGCTTTTTGAGAGTCAAACGAGTTATTTTTTTACAGTAATTTTTTCATATGTCTTTTAAACATTTTAAATTATTAATTATTTTGACTTATAGTACTTTTTACATAGTTTCCAAATATGTAAATTTCATTTCAAAAAATTTAAAGATTCTATGTTCAAACACACGATCAAAACTAAGAAGTTTGACTCTCAAAAAGTGAAAAGTAAATTGGGACAGAGGGAGTACCAATTAATATGGATATTTTTTGGTAAATAAATATTTTTATTTATTACCAAAGGGAATATTTACAACTCAAGAGCAAAAGAAAACAAAACACTAACATCCAACTAGAGATTTCCCAGTTGTATGACCACACTTCTACTCAGCACATGCACTAGAACCACATACTCACTCAACCTACTGAGGATAAAAATTCATATGGCTAACATATCCTGCAAGCTTTGGAATCAAATTCAACCTAAATAACACCTCCTGGATAATATGCTTAACGATGACTTGAGGAGATATGCTTTTACCTTGGAAAACCACATCATTTCGTTCACTCCATATTTGCTTAAAAATTTTATTTCGAAATAAGCAATTGAGATTGTTTATAGTACTTTATCCTAAGTTGCTTATGAGCATATCTCAAATCTATTCCAAAAAAAGAAAAAGGGAGAATTGGTGAGTAGTATGAAGCAGCGCCAAGGGATAACATGGATAGACTGGAAGTTCAGTAAAAGCCTCCCCTTCCACTGCACCATGTTGTACCGAACAGATTAAAGAAAAAGATAAAATAACTGATAATATTTGAGTACTTTTATCTTATTCATCTATCAATTTCCCCCCTGCTAATTAGTCGCTATTTGCTTGATATTATTTATTTTGTTAAGTTCAAAAATCTATTTCATGTTCAAAGTAATTTGTCTTTAAGTTCTTAAATTATTTGTCATGATTTAGTTCAATTATTATCAAGATATTTTCGTAAATGCCAACTTTTGGCACTGTATATCACATATTAGTAAAAAATAAAATGAGAAATTGAAAAAACCGAAAAAATCGATAAAAACCGAATCAATGAAAAACCGACTTAAAGGTTTGTCTGATTTCAATATTTGAAAAATTGAATTACTTGATCAGGTTTCTTTTTAGGAAAATCCGATCCAAATCGAATCGTGATCACCCTTACCTTTAGCCAACCAAAGTAAGATCAAGTTGTCTTCCTCAAACTTATTATGTGCAAGGAATAGAGCACCGTAAGCAAAAAAATTCTTCAATTCTGCAGGAAGATAATGATAGCTAAGTACTAAAGTCGGAAACATTCCATCTTTAAACTGAGTCAAGTCTCACAAATCACTTTTCAAAATAAAATTTCACTCCTCAAAAGGAACGTAATTCATTGTACTCCCGAGTATTTTTGCCACTAACGAAATCCTTTACATTTTCTGGCCAATTCGAACCCTATTGCATCGACATTCTCCTCCCGACAATAGTATTCTCCAGAATTGCCCTTTGCTTCATCAAATTCCAACCGGCCTTGTCAGGTAAAAGCGACAGGAGGTACAGGTCTGAATTAACAATATTCAATACAATTCTACTTCGGATAATAATAATTACCTTAATACCTTTGGAACCAAATTTTAAAGGTGCCGATAAGACTTTTTAATCGTTGTACTTCTCACTCCACAGGTAATCTAACATAAGCAAAAACCTTTACCCCTAACCAATTCTTGAAGTTTTGATTGAAGTGGGTCCAAGTCTATGAGTGTGCAGCTTCTCTTAGTGGCTGACTCTTTTTTTTTTGGACCCGTCCAAAATATCATAATCATATCTCATACTCCATTTTTACCGCAAAATATTATAATAAAAATTCACAAAAATTAAAACAAAGCATTAAATAAAGGACATGGTAAGTAGATCTGTGAAATAAATCAGGAAAATATACTCAATATTTAAACCTTACCAATTATCTTAAGCATTACCAATCATCTTAAGAATTTTGCAATAAAGATCGCCTCCCGCGCGCCTCCTCCTCAAGCATCTCAGGATAAATCAAAACAAACATTTCCCATAAGTGCTTCAGCGACATTAACACCTCAACAAATCCAATAGCACCCTTAAATACCCAGATCGTTTCCTTTTCATGGATGAAATCTATAAGTCAGAGAGCAAAGAGAAGGCCACATAGAGTGTTATGGATTCCAAAATTAGTAGTAGCAGGTTGTATGAGTAGACATCCAAAGAAACAGCCAAGAATGCAACAACCTATGACTCAATAATTGATCTTATGACCCTGATCAAATCAAAATCCAAAGATATCGAGACTCAGCCATATCATCAAAGCGAAAGAGTTTCTGACTGGCTCACCATTGTAAACAAGTTGGGCAAGTGTTGCTTTGCCTATTCCTCCCATACCGACAATGAAAATTAAGGATAGATTTAGGTTAGACATATACATGCTAGATAGTGACTTTCCCGCAATCTCTGCTTTCTGAATATTTCTTCAAACAATTAAGGATTTATCAACGAATGAAGTGCTACCGGAGAATGTCAATACTTCTGTAGACTTCTCTGATTTGGGTGATTCAAAACTTAAGAGTTTGTCCTTTCCTGCAAAAGGTTCTAAAGATGCATCATTCTAATTTCTATTTATGGGTGTTACGGGGTCGATTTGGAGCTAGACGAGGGGGCTCGTAAAGTTAGGATAGGGCCTATACAAAGGCCTATTAGGGGATGTGGCACCTCATCAAGACTTTTTCTCTCTCTTCGCTTTGGGCGCATGTTAGCATAACCTGCGCCTCCGAGATCGGCCATGGCCAAAGGACGGGAACGAGGGAGAGGACGACCAAGGAAAGAGTCTCTTACGGCGTTTGGTAGGTCTGCTGAGCCAATAACACAAGCGGTGAACCAGAATCGAGGGAAGCAGGTGGTAACTGCTACCTCGGCAATGGACCAAAATTCAACGAGTAAAAAGGGGCAATCGGAGAAGACGCCAGTGATGATTGAAGAGAGTTCGGCAGCTAGTTCCTCCAAAGGGGCTGCGCGAACCCTAGAAATGGGTACGGTGACCCCACAAGCTAGAGTACCGACCAGGACAGAGATAACCCCAATCGCAACAAACCTAACTCTGTGACAGCGGCAAGAAGTGGGCATGCCGGAGCGGGAGCAACCACCCCACAAAGAGGATGGACGAATCTATTTGCTGGCAATCGTAGTGCGAAAAATGGTATGGCGTTATCTTTAATCCCACCTGAAATTGTAAATGGCAAAGTTGTGGTTAAGATGGTGCAAGCAGAAATTGAACAAGAAATTGAAAAATGGAGTAGGGCATTAATCGTGTATGTGGTAGGGGAAACTCCAGGATACAATTTTATGAAGAGATTCATAGGGCAAACATGGGCATCAGTGAGTGAACCAGCGGTCTATTACCATGATGGTGGATATTACATTGTTAGGTTTCAATCAAAAGATGAGATGAATGAAATCCTATACTCAGGGCCATATTCTATTAATAACAAACCTCTGATTATCAAACCCTGGACCCTAGATTTTGACCTCAATGATGAGTTCTTGACAGAGATACCATTGTGGGTTACATTCCCTAAGCTGCCAATGAGTTTTTGGAGTTGCCCTGCGTTGAGTAGATTGGCTAGTGCCATTGGGATTCCTCTGTATGCAGACGAACGTACAACTAACGGACATCGCAGTATCACATGCTAGAATGTTGATCCAAACAAATGTTACTAAGTCACTACCTGATGCAGTCACCATTTATGATACAAATGGAAGAGAACTTGAACAAGATATAGAGTACGACTGGAAGCCGGAATACTGTGAAGCCTGTCACCAAATTGGCCATGTATGCAGACCTAAACAGCAAGATAACCCTCAGCATTATGAGCAACCTCGAAGAAGAAGAAGAACAAAAAGAATGCAACAACCGAATGCTGGGCAACCTGTGCAACCAGCTAAGGCACCTGAGCAAACAAAGGTGCCAGTACAAAATAGATTTGCTCAAATGTGGAAAGCTAAGGATGGAGAAATTGATAGGCAAGGACCAGAGGCAAGCGGCACCATCCTTTACACGAGAGACAGCGAGTGGAGCATCTCCCGCTTCTCAACAAGGTTAATGGTGGAAAATGCATAGCACCAAACCTTGAATGAGATACAAGTGAACAAACAGGCCCAGCAGGAGCAACCACCTCTTTTACAATCTGTACCAATTCAGCATATGCCAATTGAGTCATCAAGTGACCAGACTGTAGTACGAATTGACCAGGGGAATGGAAGAAATATGACAAGTCCTGTGCTCACCTGCCCAGAGGAGTTTACTGAATTATCAGCAGCAACAGCACAAGCCAAGGAAAGGTGAAGGGAAAGGGGGCCAGGTGAAGATACTCACTAACCCACTGAGAAGTGGGAACCAAATTATTTCTCCATGACTTGGCTAGTGTGGAATGTTAGGGGGATCAATAAAAGATATAAACAAAGAGAATTAGTGGTTTACATGAGGAAAAGAAACATCAAATTAGCTGGATTCATTGAAACAAGAGTTAAGGAAAATAAAGTAAAACAGGTGAGTAGTGCCATTCTGCAAGGATGGGGGATACAATGTAACTATCAACAAGCCCATAATGGGAGACTCTGGCTAGTATGGGATACTACTATGTATGTGGTGGATATACTTAAGGTTGAGGCACAACTTATTCATGCAAAGGTGACAGACAGACACCCAGCTTTTGAAGCTGTGTTTACACTGGTGTATGGATATAATTCACTGGAACAAAGAAGGACACTGAGGCAGTCTAAATGGACTTGGCCAAGGTATCCATATCCTTTGGATAGTTAGTGGTGACTTCAATGCCATGCTATACCCCCAAGATAGATTATTTGGCAATCCCCTAACTTCAAATGAGCTTAAAGATTTTAATGAGTGTGTGCATCATTTACTGCTGAATGAACTGCCTTGGAAAGGAGACTATTACACATGGACTAACAAACGACAAGGGTGACGAGTATGTAGTCGACTAGATTGAACAATGGGGAAATGACTTATGGATGCTACAATGGGTACACATATACACCGAATATGACATGTTATTGTTCTCGATCATAATCCTATGCTCATCACTATAAAGACATCTAATCGGGGCACCTAAAACCCCTTTTAGGTTCTTTAATGTGTAAATTTGAACATGAAAAGTTCAATACTATTGTCGCCAATGGATGGCACACTCAGTTCAGTGGTGAGACTATGAAGAATATATGGCCTGAAAAATCTCAGAACAAGGTTCAAGGAACTAAATGCTGCTGAATTTAAGGGAATTACTCACAAAATAGAGAAAGCAAGATATGACCTCAAAGCTGTGCAGGAAGCAATGAGGATTCAGTATTCAGACCAGATGCAAACTCAGGAGAAAAATCTCATCCAACAATTAGAGAAATGGCTACTTATGGAGGAGAGTGCAATGAGGCAGAAATCAAGGATACAATGGATGAAATTAGGGATCAAAATACGAAATACTACGGTGTGGTAAAGGAAAGGGCCACTAAGAAACATATATGGGAGCTTCAATCACTGAGTGGTACTAAGCTGACAACACCTGCTGCTATTCAAGAAGAAATTATCAACTTTTACAAAAGGCTAATGGGCTCAGCTGCAGATACATTGCCAGCAGTGAACATAACTATTTTGCAACAAGGTCCCCAACTGAATCACGATCAGAAAATGCTACTATGTGCAGAAATCACAGAACTTGAAATCAAAAAAAGCCTTTGGTCTATTGGTGAGGACAAATCTCCTGGGGTGGATGGATATAATGCATGTTTCTTTAAGAGGGCTTGGGAGTTTGTTAAAGGAGACATCATCCAAGCGGTTAAGGAGTTTTTTGAGACAAGCAAACTGTACAAAGCTATAAACTGCACTGCTATAACGCTTATACCAAAAATCGAGTGTCCAGCTAATATGAAAGAATTCAGGCCAATTGCCTGCTGTACAGTCCTGTACAAGATTATCTCAAAGCTGCTAGCTACCAGATTACAAAAAGTCATATCCTCAATTATATGCAATGCTCAGGCAGGATTCATTCCGGGCGAACGTATCATTGCGATAATGTGATCCTAGCCCATGAACGGGTCGGGGTATACTAGAAAAAACACCTCCCCTAGGTGTATGATTAAGATTGACCTAAAGAAGGCCTATGACTCAATGGAATGGATATATCTTGAACAAGTTATGGAGGGACTTGGGTTTCCTCAGAAGTTCATGAGGTGGACTCTGGAGTGTGTAAAGACAGTTAATTACTCAATCATTATCAATGGTGAGCCTGCCCCTCCTTTTGATGCTGCAAAGGGGCTTCGACAAGGGGACCCTATATCCTCTTTTCTATTTGCCATTGCCATGGAATACCTAAATAGGGGATTGAACTCATTGAAAAATCACTCAGGCTTCAAACACCACCCCAGATGTGCAAAACTAGGCATAACTCACCTTAGTTTTGCTGACGATCTATTACTATTTGCTAAGGGTGATCTAGAGTCAACTGCGGCTTTAAACTAAGTATTTGAAATGTTTTCTACTTCCTCTGGTCTGCAAGCTAATATAGAAAAGAGTTCTGTCTATTTTGGAGGTGTGCAACAAGATATAAGAGAGAAAATACTCCAACAGTTGGGATTTGGGCAAGGAGAAATGCCTTTCAGGTACCTGGGAATCCCTTTATCCACCAAGAAGATGTCCATATCACAATGGCAGCCACTCATTACTAAAATGGTTGCTAGAATATCTTCCTGGACTGCAAAGCAACTCTCATATGCAGGCAGAATTCAGCTTGTGCAGTCAGTTTTATTTGGTATTCAGGCTTTCTGGGCACAACTCTTTCAAATCCCCTCTAAGGTAATGAAAGCTATTGAGGCTCACTGTAGGAGTTATGTGTGGTCAGGGATGAATTCTATTACGAAAAAGGCCTTAGTGGCTTGGGACAGACTTTGTACCCCCAAATGTGTAGGAGGCTTGAATCTGATTAATTTACACGTGTGGAACAAAGCTGCTCTCCTTAAAAAGTTCTGGGACCTGGCCCACAAACAGGATAAAATGTGGATTAAATGGGTGCATATGTACTACTTAAAAAATCAACAGCTGGAAAATTTTACCATGCCTAAGCAGGCAAGCTGGATGCTAAGAAAGATCTTGGCAACACAAACTACTTGGAATGAACTACAGCAACCACTTCAAGTTGGCAAGAGTATAGTAAGACAAATATATCTACAGCTCTTGGAATATAATGTGAGAGTGCCATGGAAATGCATGATGATCAGGAATGCAGCAAAGCCTAAAGCTATTTTCAGTTGTGGCTCCATATTCAAGATAGACTCCTTACAAAAGAGAGACTGATTGCATGGGATATGGATATTGAACCTAAATGCATATTCTGCGATGCATTCCTGGAAGCTAGAGATCATTTGTTTGTGATGTGTCCCTTTGCATGCTCCATGTGGACTAGACTATTTGGTTGGATACAGAAAGATCATCCAGGACCTGTAAACTGGAACACTCACCTGCAGTGGATAATCAAAAGTAGCAAGGGGAAATCTCAAGCTGCGCAAGTGGTGAAAATGGTTTATACAGAGGGTGTCCATGCCATATGGATAGAGAGAAATCAAAGACAATTTGAGCAAGTGAGCAGATCTGTGGAATTAGTAGCAAAGGAAGTGGCAGTTACTTGTAACATCAGGGCACCACCTGCTATGCAGTAACTCCTAAGACAGTACATCTTCTAGCTACTAGATAGGATCCTATAGTCTCTGTGTTCTCCTGCTAAGACCTCAATAGTTTGCACCTTCTATGATATTGGAGGTCTGCGCTAGTATCCCCCCTCTTAGTAGGATATGGTTAGGTGCTTTTTTTAGACTTGAGACAGCAGACTGTGTTATGTCTAGCTGTGGTATTGTAATGATCACTTTGGCAATTAATAAAGCTAAGTTAATTACCAAAAAAAAAAAAGGCCTATTAGGAGATCGGTAAGGCGGCCTAGGCAAGGGGATCGGAAGGAGTCGGTCCTTATAGGGGCCGAAATGAGGTTGATCATTTTTTTTTAATTTGTATTGAAATTTTTGAATTTAAACACATAAAGTTAAAAAAAATTTAATAAAAAACCTCAAAGGATAATTCAATTTTATTAAGTATAATTTTCTTCTTTATATTTTTAAATAAAACTTATAAATTGAAATTTTCTCTATTGAATACTATACATGCAACTTTCTTAGTGAATATTAATGGGTCGATCCCGGCATCGACTGATCTTACAAACTTCATCTTTGTCCAAGCCCCCCACCCAACGTCTCTGAGGCCCAACCCCCTAATCAACTCGGTTTGGTTAGGTTGTATTTTGGTCTGATCCATCTCGGACATGTGGTTGGCTGAAGGTTTCATTCAGCCTATGGGTGAAAGAAGTTTGGAAGGCATTGACAAGCAGTAGTTTAAAGATCTAGTATGGAAGTCCTTCTTTTTACTCTAATCCAATAGAAAAGATGAAGAACATATACAGAATGCATGATTTCTTTGATGAGAGGCTCAATTTATTTCTTTAGACATATATTTGCAGATGGAGAATGAAAAACTAGCATGTCATCGGCCACTCAAAAACATTCTTCATTTGTAATTTTGTTGTAAAAATTTTCTTCCTGCTGAATTGACGGAGAAATTCCCTAAATGTAAAAGATTATGGACCTTTCTCTTGACATGTAGTAATGTTGGCGTGGGTATTGATAAGGAAACACTTTATCTCCTCCAAAAGTGCAGTATGTTAAGAGTTTTGGACTTGAGCCAGGATCACATTTTGAGCCATTAGACTCAGTTGACCGTTTAAAGCACCTCCTGAGGCTCACATGTGGGGCTTTGTTTTGTTTTGCATCGATCAACAACAAAGTAATGTTGGAATTCCGAATTTGGGATTTTAATACATCGAATCAATTTTGCAACACTTCAAAAGAATAAGATCATAGACAAACAAGCTGTAATGAATTATTTTAGTGAAAGTGCAGTTCAAAAGAAAAAAAAAGAGGCTTTGAGATTAGCAATAAACTAAAATTATAAATTTGAGGAAGTTGTTAAATAAGCACAAGACATAACATATTAACATAGAATAAGAATTAAGATACATTTCGCCTTTACTAAAGTTTACTTTAAAATAGAAGGTAGATTATAGCTGGTAGACAAGTGCAACAAACTCAAATATATGTTACATGTTTTTCCCATATATATATATATTCCAAAGTTTGCTTCAATTCAACATCTAATTAAACCTACACAAGACAACATTATGCTTCTCATTAGATATATGTGTATGTTACAAGAAAAAGAAATATTATTGAAATAAGAACTCTTACATTATTTGTTGGTACTCTCAGACAAGGACCCGCTTGACGCACCATTAGGAATGTACCTAGACCACTACATACCAAAACTTCTATTAAAGATTTGTTACAAAGTGGATACAAATGAAACTGAAGTTTTCTAAAAAAAGATTTAACTTATATATATACGCGGTGTAAATAACTTTGTACTTTCAGACTACGCAATTTCATATCTTATATATGTTACTTACCTTAGTATTTTTCAGATTTACTAATTCTACTTGATGTAGGTAGTTCCGCAGTTACATACACATAGTTATCTTTTAGGTGACATAATAATGTAGGAATTCTTCACGTGATGTCACTGCATCGGGAGTTAGACTCTAATATCTCTTTTGGTTATAAGGATAAGAGATAAAAATTAAGGGATATAATGTGGGACTACTTTATCCTATGTTTGGTTGAAAATTTTATTTCGAAATAAGCAATCTTGGGATTGTTTATACAACAATTGTAGTATTATTCTTTATTGTCTCGACAGAAACAAAGGAAGGTCTCTTTTGCCTATGCCTTTTGCATTATCTTCAGAAAGCGGTATAATAAGATAACGTAAATAGACAACAAAACGGAGCAAAAGGAAAGAAGAAGAAATTAGACACAAGTAGATGAAGATATCACCCAAGAAATCCTTTCATCCTTTGTAAAAAAAAGCAACTACAGGTAAATCAACAACAACCAATTTAATATAACAAAATTTCGGGGGATTACTGCAAGAGGTAAAATCTTCCGGAAGACTAATTTTAATGTTCGTAGCCCAAAAAAGAAAAAAAAGAAAAAAAAAGATAGCAAGATAATCCACTCTGTTTGTTTCCATGTATGATACATGGACTTGAATATCTTGCCAAATTTTACCAAAAAAGACAACGCACTGTATAATTTCGGACTTCAGCATGGCAACTTCAGCAACATCTTTCACCAGATTGTCCCAGCTTGATTAATCAGAGAAAGTAGGCATTGGAACAATAGAATTATCCAACAACGAGAACCATTCCGTATCGGTCCAAGGCCTGAAAGCTCCTTCCCGTGTGACATTCTAGAAACCACAAAAGAAAAATCATGGACTTTATATTGTAAAACTAAATTTGTGTAAAGCACTAATAATGTGATGAACAGGACATAGTAAGAAGATGAGCGATTGTCTCAAGAAGTCTAGCCAAAGGAATGCATCAAACAATTCTTTATCTAGAGTGAAGAATATGAGCAGCTCAACTGTAACAAAAAGAAAAAGGCGCACAAGATGTTTAGCTCTTTTATCTCGTTGTTGTCAACTTCTTCAAGTCTTCCACGAAGCTCTGCTAGTTTAAAGCGAACAATCATTACATAATGCCTTTACACTAAAACTTAAGATAACGATATACAGAAGTACAAAGATCAAATGATGTTTAATGTTTATAGTATAGAAATGCAGAAAATATAGAAAAAAAGCACCCAAGAAATTAACTGAAGGTAAATCATGGTCGGATGGAATTAGCTTTCGAATAATTTTAATCGAACTAAGGAAAGTGAAGAAAGAAGCCTCCTCTATCAATGTATATGTTAAGCAAATCAAAACAAAAAAGATCCTAAAATAGTGCTATTAGGCAAATTGTTGTTATCCAAGATTCAGATTGTTGTAACTGAGAAAAAAAAAATCACATTTCATAAGAGTGTAAATCAACATGCTAGAGGTGAGAACAACTTTAGATGATAGTAAGATAGGAGGACTTCCAAAATAGGAAATTGTTTCAAAACCTTTTTTGAATTGCCCCAATATTGTTCCAAAACCTAATGAGATCATGACGCAAAATTCATTAGAGAATTTGAATTCACAAATTGGAGTAGCCTTTTATTGGGTAAGTCAGAGTAGCATTCTTCACAAAATCTATTCAGAGCATGATATGAATATTTCAGAACTCAGCCAAGCATGATATAAATTGCGTGCCTTTCTAGTGACTAAAAAGTTCCATCATAGTTCTAAGATGGTGTGGGCTCTAAACATGATAAAGAGAGTAATGGCGTTACATAATATTCATACCGTCTATGGTAATTAAAAGTAAAAAATGTTGAAAGTTATTCATGCTTATAATTTTTTTCAATTTCTTTGTCCATATATTTGTTATTCATGCTTATAATTATTAGTCTTTGGCTAAACATATATATATTTGTATTTTTTCTCCATTTGCGCCTTATTTTTAATTAAGAACCACACTTCACTTGTGCTTTTCGCTTAAACCCCAAACAAACCTTAAAGCTTCTTTGCGCTTTTCGTTTTTGATAAAATTTAGCTGGTTCATGCATAAGATACGAACATTTTTGAGATTACATATTATTAATGACCATCCCATATGCTAAAGTTAGAACTTTAACGAAATATGATATTTAGTACTTCTATTAACTTAGCATATTTGCGCTCTCTCAAGATAAACAATTCTTAGATATTCATATGCATGTAATATATCGGCTTTTAATTGGTCTGAGACTCTCATGAACACTTCATCAGTTACTATATAACACTATCACTCCAAGAGATCACAAGGGCGAGAAGTCTTCTTGAAAGAATTTCGATAGGTTGACAGTAAACTCGGGAAAAATATCTGGAATGCGGCTCCAATTCACCATTACAAGGTGGCTAGGTACTACATGAAGGAGAAACAAAAGCAACCATCCATGGGACTTAACAATTTCCAATTGTTTAAATCCAACTTTCAGGTTTTTTACCTTTTCAATATTTTTATACTTGGGCAAAGGCATAACTTCTTTGGATTTTTCTGGGATACTCACCTAATAAACATCATTTTCTCACCTTTTTCCATCTTTGCACAAGGGAGTAACCTAGTATTCATACTAGGACCTATGTTGTGCGGACTCTTCAAACTGCACCACACTCGTGTCGACATGACATAGGTGTAGGGTCCATACCGGATATATATATATAGTGTCATTTGGCCCGTGCTAATCCTGGGCCCAAATCGATGTTAAAAAAATTCCTGCTCTTACTTCTTTACTTTGTATGTAGTGTCAGTTTGACACTTTCTAATAAATTTTAAAATGTTAAAGTACAAAAAGGTATCTGAATGTTAAAGGAAAATAATTTTCTTAGTTTTTATATTAGGCTTTACAGAAAATCAAACAAATGAAAGCTTTTCTATTTTCTGTTTTACTGAAATTTGTTGAGATTATAGTCCGATGAGCAAGTTTGCTTTTCATATCTTAAATTAATTTCATTTATTTCTCTAAATTGAACTCATATTAGCTAACTTATTTGTTGGAAAAAAATATAGTATTCAAAATGTAAAAAATATTTAAAGCTACGTTATTGTTGTACGATGAAATTAATAAAGTTAACTTACAAATTAATACAAATATTAAAAGTCTTTGTATTGCAAGATATTTTTCTAGATATTCTTTCAAGTAAACCATACAAAAAAAATACAGAACAGTTAATGATTTTAAATTGTTCTTATTCTATGCTTTCTTTTTCCCTCCAAAAGATTCATGTTAAAAAATAAAAAAAAATCCTTTTTCTTAATTTAATAAACCTTTTTATGAAATCTACATTGTTTAACTTTTCATGTTGAACTAACTATTTTAACCTAAATTATATTAAATATTGACTATCCGTATTTAGCAAAATATTTTAATATTAAAAAATTTAAAAATATACTTTTTGTAATTGTTTAATATTATTACGGTTTGGAGATCAAATTATATTTTCTTTCTACTGTTTTTTTCAAAGATTTCATAATATACATAGAAGTAATGTTTTATGGTTCCTCTTCTAATATAATAATTTATTAGGTAAATTTTGTGTTAAAAGTGTGCATACGTAAAATTAGATTAATTAAACCTTATTTCGGAATTCATTTTCGATTGAGACGGAATTCATTTTTAACTATTTAACAATGAGATAAGTTGTTTGTGTTTATTCTTTTAATCTAAGACTTAATCATATCTTTGTTAATTACTTATGTTTGCAAGCACGTACGACACAAAATTATAGGAGAAAATAAAATAAAATACTTCATGTTTAATCGGACGAATAAAAGTTTAAAATAGAAAATGATAAATAATATCAATAACTAATAAATAATATTATAAGAATAACATTTTAATTCAGTAATTAAGCCTATATTACGTGTCTATAATAAATTCTTAAGAAAAAAATATAATTTGAAAAAAGTTTGATAAAATTTTCACATAAAAGAAAGACTCAAATAATTATGAGTGTGTTTTGTGGGTCCCACTATATCATTTTCCATGACATAATCACTTTTAATGCCATGGAAAAAGTCCTTAAAGTTCTTCAAATTTACCAAAATGTATGAGGACTTACAAAGTCATTAAAACTTTAATTAAAGGCAAAAAGAGACAAAAAAATTCATGTGATGACTATAAAACTTAGAGATCCTCTCGTATATATAGTGGTAACATATAAGCACAAAGAGCCTTTAGAAGTGTTGATTGGACTTTTTGCCCCTCATTAAAAGATTTTACAATAGACAAAATTGTCATTTACTATTTTTCTCAGATTAATATACATAAACACTAAAAAATATATATTTTCTTTCAAAATAAAAACCTGCCGCTATTTTTATCAAAATTTGTCTTTCCTTATTATATGAATTTTTAGTATACAGGAATTTAAAATCATTAAAATTATACATTACATAAAATTTTGTTGAACAAATATGTTCAGGTTTGTCGTGGTCGTCTTTTTTTCAAGAAAATTAACAATAGAAAGGACTTCTTGACCCACAACACCTAAAATAGACGCCTAAACCTACAGAATATCAATGCAAACACTATCTTACTTCTTCTAGCTTCATCCCCTATTTTACTTTTCACTTTTTTCTATTGTTCTTCTTCTTCTTTTTGAATTCGATTTTGACTTTACTCTTTAGGTAATTCTTTCTCTATATTACTTACATTTATATTTTTTTGCACTTTGGATTTTTTGATAACCGTCAATGTAAATTCATTGCTTAAGTACTTTGTGATTTTAGCCGCAACCTGCTTCATGTGATTTTATTCTTTATGTTTAATTTGTGTGCGCAAAATTGAAATTCTGTAGAAAGATTTATAATTTTTGGATACGCTGCTAACCTTTGATTCGTTTTAAAGGCAGTGCATCAATGACCGTGAAGTACATGACTCTTTCTTATTTTCCTCAAATACACAGGTGATGGAACTCAATGCTAAGTAGATGAAATTATAAGCAACCGGGGTCTTCTCGTTTACGTGAAGCCTATTGGCGTTTTTTTCTTTTCCATTTCATATGTCTCTTCTTACACTTTTGGTTTCTTTACTGATCGCATGCATAAGCTTATTGGCACTAATCTTTTAAATGTTTTTTCCTAATTTATGGTACTTGATCTTATTTTATTTTTATTGTATTTGGTATTATTTTAATTTGGTTGTATTTGATTATTGATAGTTTGTACTGATCTTTTCGTTTCAGATTTGTTTTGGTGTTGCAAGAATGATTAAATGAGTAAGATTTTACTTTCGGACACAAGCAAATTGGATCAAAATTAACTTTTTTATCCATGAAAAACATTTTTTTATTTGATTTTGGCATGTAAATTTATTGACGGGATGCGACTAACAGGAAGTCTTCTCAAGAATTCTGTAAACAACTCTAGATTTGATATCTGAATTGTTTCAGTAAAGATGACTCTTGAATTACATTCGCACGTTATGTTTGTTATCTTATTTTACTATTCGTTCAAGTTTAGTACTTTTGTATGTTTTTACGGTGACCGAGCATCAAAGATAAATAGCTATGATATTATATCTGGTTATCCATGACAAAAGTGAAATGTATTTAAACATCATCATTAAGATCTCCATTCCACCCATATACATGGGTGACTGCCTTTAGGGTATGCTTCTTGATAACGTCCAAATCCCTTCCTCAAAGAGAAAGTGTAACGGTCGTCGCAATATAATTTATCCAACTATGAGTCGGGGTCTCGTCAGACCAAAGTGCATAGGAAAATTCACTCGTACTCTGTCAAATTTTAGTATAGTTTAAGATATCGTCCCACAGAGATTGGAACCACCTAGGCTACAGATGTGTATTGTCTTGGGTACTATTTGTGAGAATCAAATTGATGAAAGGAGATGTTTTGAAATTATAAATTACTTAAAATAAAACAAACAACTTATTAGTAAATTTAAAAAGAAAAGAGTTGGGAGTCGTTGAATCCACTTGGTAAAATTATAATAAAATCTCATTCTATTAAATTCCCCAAAAGAATAGAAAAACTTATTTGACTTGATTTGTGTTATGAGGAATAAAGACATCTTGCGATTAGCCCTTAAAATCACTAAACTGATTTGAGTCAATCCCTCTGCGGGAATTAGAACTGAAAGAAATAAGATAGAGACCCCTCAAATCATTAAACTTATTTGAGTCAATCCCTCAATGAGAATTATGACTGAAAGAAATAAGATAATAATTTTAAACCAACAAAATTATTTGAATTAATCCCGCCGTGAGAATTAGGACTAAAAGAAGCAAGATCAAAGATTTGAATATCAAGACATGAAAAAATTAAAGTAAAGATAATATTATAACATTATACCAAGCTTCTTCAACTATCCCAATAAAAAGAAACTACTCCATTAAGGAGTATGTAAGAAAGAAATTAAAAGTAAAATACTACTCCTACAAATATAAAATAAAAAGAATAGAAATAGAGCAAAGACTATTTCTTATGTCTTTCTCATGGATTGGATTATATTCTATCCTTCATAAGCAAAGTGATGCTTCTATTTATAGGAGAATGTAGTGTCTCCCCCTACGAATGTATTCTTTGAAGTAGTGCTCACATCTGTGACCTTACTTGATGGGTGAGAGTATGACAACGACAGTCGCACCCGTGAATTTTGCAACTCTTTTCTTGATGCCCACAGTTGACGGGTGTGAGTATGAAGTGGCAACACCCGTGAATTTCAACACTTGACGGCTGTGAGTATGAAGCGGTGACACCCGTGGATTTCAACACTTTGACGGCTGTGAGTATGAAGCGGTGACACCCGTGGATTTCAACACTTGACTGGTGTGAGTATGAAAAGGTGACACCCGTGGATTTCAACACTTGACGGGTGTGAGTATGAAGCGGTGACACCCGTGGATTTCACAACTTCTCCCAATATTGACTTTTGTAATTCCCACATGTAAAACTCCAGAGTTATAACTTATGAATTCGGGGTTGCATCTATTGAATTCTTTGCTTACTTCTTTTACAATTCGTTTCTTCTCTATTCTTCTGCAGTACCCTTCTTCCTGTAAAATTCTATCAGAGAATAAGATATAATTATTCATATTTTATTTTAAAACTTATTTTTTTATGTATAAAATTACATGAATAATTTACACCCATCAGGGTCGATGCCACAGGGAACAATATACTGGGCGATTTAAACAAGGAAGGAATAAGCCAAACACTTTTTCAATATTTGGTTTTTGATTTAAAAAAAACTAACAAAGATAAAACTAACTAGAAAGCGGGTAAAATGATCAATGGCCACAAGTTTGGATACAAAGGAAATTATGCTCAAGTAACGATCCAATGTATTTCACGATTATACAACTAAGAGCGGGTTTATGTTAATAGATAATGATTTCTAAAATCTCATTGAAAGTCTTCCAACCAAATCAATGAATTTCACTCTAAGCTTTTCCAAGCCTTATAGTGTCATATTAGGCACAATCAATTTAAACTCAAGTAACTATCCTCTTCCAAGCTCAAGTTATTAGATGGGTTTAATGACCCAAATTTTTGTTAATTAATCTTTTCCAATCTAGATTTCCTCGTCCGAGCTCAATCAAAGTAACTTGACGAGTCTTAGGGTTAGCTACTCCCTTAAGAATCATTCAAAACGAGATTAATTAAAGAAACAAAGACCCACTTCATTAGAAATAAAAATCATTCAATATATAAGCATAACAAGAGATTTAATCCAACATTTGATAATGAATAATATCATAAACAAGATTCAAGTGAAAGAAGAAAATACTACACACTTAAATATTCAATACAAAACAAGGAATTGAAGAAAGATTTAAGAAATATCCCATTAAAGTGCTCCAATCTTCTCCTCCAATGGTGTAGATGAAACCCTAGCTCTCGAAGCTTGTATGAAATGGCCAAAGATGAATATAATTGCTCCCTTGTCTTCCTTTTGTAGTTCTCAACTTTTTCCAAGTCCAAAAATAACAAAATAAGCCCCAAGTTTTCATATTTGCAAATCTGTCCCTTTTTGCAAAACTGTCCAGTTTTGACAGTTTTGCAAAACTGGATAGTTTCTGTCCAATTTGTCCTCTTTTTGACTTTATTTTCACTTGGTTTCTTCCGATCACTTCTAAATCACATAAAACCTGTAAAATAGATGTAAACGATATTAAATGCACTATTTTCTTAATCAAACATAGCAAAAATATAAGATTAAAGAAGAGATAAGTTGGTAAAATACCAGCTTATCATTTATGATACTTTCCTCTTCCTTTTTTGTGATTTAGAGAAAATTTAACCTAGATATATAGTGGTTCTTTCTTGATCATCTGACCAACAATATTTACACTCTCCATCTTAGTTTATGTGATTGTGTTTAAATACGTAAGTTTTATTTCGAAACACTAAAGATTTTTTTTTTTTTTTTGGCATAGATATCTTTTCTGTTTATTCTTTTTCTTGATTTTTGTTTTTCCTGAAAAGTTAAACTTACAACAAAATCTCGTGCAACTATACCCTTTTTGTTTATCCTTGTGTTTCATTTTTATCTTTCTGAAGAGTTCAAATTTTATTATCTGGTTTATATAATCTCATTATAGATGCATTGCAGGTATATCTAGAATCAATTATTGTACGTCTTTTATCAAAATAGTAAAAAAAAAAAAAAATTAGTAATGTTTTTGGTTGATATCTATATATATATAGCATAATTGTTTTGAGTTAATAGATAAATTAACAGAAAATTTGAACTAGTAAACCTTAAATAGAGCAATTTCTAACACTACATATGAACCAATAAAAGCAATTAACCCTAACCGTTAAAGTTTAAGTAAATGTACATATTCATACTTAACTTCAAGAAAATCTCCTAAAAGCAATCAAAAGTCCAAAGTGACTAAAAAAATTAAGTTACGTTGCCACACTTCATCTAAAAAATCAAGCAAGTGATATTTTTTCAATAAAAGATGATCGGTGAGACTTTGTTCACTTGTTATTATTCTAATACTCCCTCTGCTCCATTTTACTTATAGTCCTTATTAAAAATATATGGTCCAAAATTGTTGTTAATTTAAAAAATTAAGATATAATCAATTATTAATTTCCACCTTTACTCTTATTCAATAAAAAATTAGGAGAGAGACTAATGTATTGGAAAAAACATTAAATTGAGATAAAAAATAAATAAAAATAACTTAGTCAAATTACTAATTTAGTTAATATTTTTTTGAAAGTACAAAAAAAACTTGACAAGTTAAATGGATCAAAAAGACTTAATTTAAGAAGAAGAAAAAAAAAAAAAAAAACATAAACAAAATAAAAAATAAAAAGGAGCAAGAGTTTATCCAGTAACAATAGAAGGTACTAGAAGAACCTAGTCAGCTTGAGTCCTCGCGTCACACCCTAACACAGCATAAGGCATAGTTTGTTTTTCAGTTTCTGTATTTGAAATATTTTGAATCTGTAAAATCGTATTTGAAAAAAGGATATGGAGCAAGCAAAGTTGAATCAATTGAAGCAATTCGTCGAACAGTGCAAGTCCAATCCTTCCATTCTCTCTGATCCTTCACTTTCCTTCTTCCGTGACTACATTGAAAGGTACCGCTATTTATTTCCATTTCAAAATAATAGTACTAATTATTTGTTACCTTAAATAAATTATTCAATTTATTTTTTTGTTGTTTTTTTTTGCAGTCTCGGTGGTAAATTACCTCCATCTGCTTACGATACCGGAGATTACAAAGCGGTAATTTTTTTAGAATATTCTGTACTGAATTTGAGATAATGTAGTTTAGGCTATTTATTTGTTGAATTAATTAATAATCATTCTGTAAAATCTTATTAGGTGTTTGGCTATGAAAACCAAATATTTTTCACTTTATTTGGAATTTTTGAAGTTGGAGTTAGAAGATGGAGTTGTGTTTGATTATAGTTTTTTGCAAAGAATACAGTGGCGGATCTAGAATTTTCATTCAGGATGTTCGGAAAAAGAAGCTAAATATAATTTATTCAGGGTGTTCAAAAGTTAATATACGCACATAAACACAGAATACAGTGCGGATATTGACTGAGCAAAGAGAATCTACGACCTATTATTTTCCGAAAAATTTAGCCCTAAAATTACATGAAATAAGGTTGTCTTAAAAGACCTATAATCTCTAGTAGTCGTAGCATTATTCCTGTTAGTTTCTTGCTGCTTCTTGTACTTTGATGATTAGCGTATTAGTTTGTTCTAGTTACTGTTCAAAATGTTATGTCATGCTTTCTGTAGTATTTTGCCACAGCTTCTTCATTTCCGCAACTTCCTTTTCCGTACTGCTTTGAACTGGTTTTCCTTGAGGCGAGGGTCTATTGGAAACAACCTCTCTACCTCCTAGGTAGGGGCGTAGGGGTAAGGTTTGCATACACTCTACCCTCTACAGACCCCACTTTGTGGGATTACACTGGGTATGTTGTTATAATGGAAGCGAAGGATCCTAACGAGCTGGGACTAAGGCTGAGTTGTTGTTACACTTACTTAGCTTCAGCCTCTAGGTAGGTACGTGTGATGTTTAGGAAACTTCTAATATGCTATAAAAGACAAAGTACTGACTGTTATTGCAGTGAAATGGGTTTGAATGGAGTGAAATGTAGTATGGATGTAGAACACAACTAGCATGGGAGTGAGGTGCAGTTGATTGATTAACTGATTTGATGATGGTTTTCTTTACATACCTGCAACTGCAAGTGTCCACATTATATATATATATATATTTAAAGTTATTGTATCAGTATGGTCCATGGTTTCTCATTAAATATGGGGTAATGGGAAAGTTATACGGCTCTTGTTGGTTTTCATATTGTCCTGTTGATCTAACATTTGCTATGCAGAAGTCTCATGTGGTGGATGAGAGTGATGACGAGATAGATGATGTTGAGAACGATGCTAACACGAAAGAGACAGTTGAAGAAGAGGAGCCTGAGATAGTTGAATCTGATGTTGAGCTTGATGAGAGTGACACTGTAGAACCTGACAATGATGAGCCACAGAAGGTCTGCTGTCCGACTGATTAACATTTGCTCTCTGTTTTGGGTTTAGAGGCTCATGTTTATTTTTTACATGTTTTTTCTAGATGGGAGACTCTTCTGTGGAGGTGACTGAAGAAAGCCGCGATGCTTCTCAGGAGTCCAAAGCTCAGGCCATGGAAGCAATTTCTGAAGGTGATGCTGTTCGATATCTGCTGTTCAATGTCTATATGTTCTGCACGCATATCTGTGTGTTCACAAAATCAGTGGGCATCATGTCACTCACTTTTGTTGTTTGTGTTCATCAGGTAATCTAGAAGATGCAATTGAGCATATTACAAAGGCAGTTCTCCTCAATCCTAAATCTGCAATTATGTATGCTACTAGAGGTACATTTACCACCTGCTTTCAAAGTGGTTATTGATGTTGATTTTTTATTATTCGAGTATTCATTTGCATTCAACTATTCACAGTTCGTTGCTTTTGTCTTACACAGCTAGTGTTTATATCAAGATGAAGAAGCCAAATGCTGCCATACGAGATGCAACTGCAGCGTTGGAGGTTGATCTTGCTATCAGATTTGATACATGAATTTGGCTGTTTTTATGCGTCAATTTTAATTACACAATTATTTTTTTGATAAGGTCACACGATAATTGCAGTGAGTGGCTTTATCCTCCGCCAAAAAAAAAAAAAAATAAAAAAAAATTCAATGACCAAGTAATATTTCTTGCGGGCTTTATATGGAAAATACCCTGAATAATTTATCATGCATATCCTCTTTATATGCTCTTCCATTCTTGTGGCGGACGTGGAGGCATGTAGGCATTAGATTTGCATGCTTCCTAGTTAATCCGTATTTTATGTGGCTGAATACATTATAAGTCTTCCGTGAATGTTTCTTGATTTTCCTATTTTGAATTTCCTAATATGGTAATTATGGAAATCATTGTTTTTTATCCTTTAAATGCTTTTGTCAGACAATGTATAAATATCAGCTACAATTTGAAAAAGTAGATAACATGATTGGTGAAAGCAGTTTTCTTTTTCTTTTGTCCTGCATCGCATTTCAGGGAATTTTTTTTGGATCACTTGGTATTTATGTAGAGGCAGTGAGCTGCAATTTGGTGTTCAATAGATCATGGACACTTGACTGTTTTTGCAGATAAACCCAGATTCTGCTAAAGGTTACAAAACTCGTGGCATTGCAAGAGCCATGCTGGGACAATGGGAGGCAGCTGCTAAGGATCTTCACTTGGCTTCGAAGCTGGACTATGATGAAGAAATAAGTGCTGTGCTTAAGAAGGTTTGCTTCCTGTGACATATAGCCAGTATAACCAAGCTTTCAAAATCTGCTATTTGAAAAATTGTTTTTTTGTCAAAAGTGCTTTTCGAATAAGCACTTTGGAGAGTAGTAGTTTGTGTTTGGTCGACCAAGTCGAAAAAAAACTTTTGCCAATACTAGAACATTAATTTTGCTTGGGCAAGGTTCCAAAAGTGCTTTGGGGAAAAGCTACTTTTTTCCGCTTTTGACTTCCGCTTTTGAAAAACAACATCTCTACTACTTAAAAGCGCTTATTCTTTTCCTAAAATCTTGGCTATGTGCCTTAATTCCCTAAAAAAGCACCTTTGACTTCTCAGAAGCTTGGCCAAACTAGTTAATAATCTCAGAACATCGATGTGGTTAAGTTGCAGTGCTAGGTGGCCTGTTTTTTGTTTAAAAAATTTGGGGTGATACCACATGACTCAGGCATAGGCCCCTGTTATCTTGTTTCATTTTGCTGAAGTTTCTATGGTCATTATTGTCAAGTATGTGTTGTCTCTATCATAGGTTGAGCCAAATGCACATACAATTGAAGAACACCGCAGGAAGTATGATAGGCTGCGCAAAGAACGAGAAGATAGAAAGATTGAGCGTGAGAGACTGAGAAGAAAGGCTGAAGCTCAGGTAACCCTTAATTACTTGTTTGGTTTTATGTTTGAGTGGCACCTTTTCTGCATGTTAATACTCGTTTATGCCTTGTATCTCAGGCTGCTTATGAAAAGGCCAAGAAGCAAGAAGAATCCTCATCAAGCGGGAGAGCTGGTGGCTTCCCCGGTGGGATGCCAGGAGGTTTTCCTGGGGGCATGCCTGGCATGGGAGGTATGCCTGGCATGGGAGGAATGCCTGGAGGTATGCCTGGCATGGGGGGCATGCCTGGGGGTATGCCTGGCATGGGGGGCATGCCTGGAGGTATGCCTGGCATGGGGGGCATGCCTGGAGGTATGCCTGGGGGCATGGATTACAGTAAAATATTAAATGTAAGTAAAACTGCTTTTGTATGTTTACTTTTGAAGCAAATTATGGTCTTAATGTATATGTTTGTACAAAGTATTATCTTCGGTGAAGATTTATTTCAAATAAAAAAGATAAATCTAGCATTGCTTTTATAGTAAATGAATCTTTCAAGTCACTGTTTGTCCATAGCAAAGAAACTAAAATATCCGTCATTTTTTTGGCTGGAGCAGGACCCCGAGTTAATGGCGGCTTTCAAGGATCCAGATGTCATGGCTGCCCTGCAAGATGGTACTTTCCTTTTTGTCCTAACCTTTTAGCCTGTCTATTCTAGTTATCTCTCACATGGTTTGCTTAGATAATTAAGGCATTTCACTTCTTGACAAGTTATCCAGCTGTTTCACTTGAAGACGATTATCAATTATTACATATTTACTATATACTATAAAGTTCACATAGCTTTGCAACGTATCTATTTCATTTCGTATTGAATAACAATTACATACTGCTTTATATTTTGGAAGATTAACTATTTTGGAACAGCTCCTAAATATGCTCGTTAGTGTCTGATGGTTAAATACCACATGTGATGCATCAACGCGGTATAAACATGGTAAGGGGAATTGATGCTATCACCAGCTTATTAACAACCAGTCCAATCAGTGGAAGTCTGTTCGAATCGTCGCCTTTTTTTTTTTTTTTCTAGTTAAAACTGAACACCTCCAATAAATTGATTCTTCATTGGGGGTTATCTAAATATATCTATGCCACTTGATAGTACCAGTGAGGTCCATATCAAAAGGAAAAAAACAACAGAAAAGGAAAATGTCCACAAGGCTGCTTGATTGTTGTGTATCTCCTATACGAAATCTAATTAATTAGCAACAGCAGATGGTCAAGCATGCATATTAATTACACTCAACCTAAAGAAATTTGAGTAAGAGTATATCAATTTCTCTGTGTTCTGTTGCATATAATCACAGACAAACATATTCTCCGCATCTCTTTGCTTGTCCTTTATCTCATTAAGCTTGGAAAGAGGAGGCAAACATGTTAAGTAGCTGTTGCATGAGTTACCATTTTTGATCAAGTAGAAGAAGAGTAACAGTTGATCTAATATAGTTGATCATGGGGCTTTGGAGGTCTCATGTTCGAAACCCCCTGCCTACGCCAGCAGAGGATTTGCCTTCTGGGTCGAGCTCGTCGCACGGGGCTTGCCTAGTGAGGGTTATCTCTCCTTTGTGGTTTGCGAGCTATTGCACAGGAGCTGGGTTTATCCAGTGCGCACCCGAAGGGTAGCAGCTGCGGGTTCCCTTGTCATAAAAAAAATAAAAATAAAAAAATAGTTAGGATCATATATAATGTTTCTAGCAAGTGTAGTCTCTTAACATTGTTGCTGATCAATTGCATATAATAACTTGCAGTAGTTTTGGGAAATTGCATCCTTGTAGACTTCAGTGTTACACATACTATGGGTGTTTTGAGATATACTAGTTTCATGGTTTTCTCTTACTGAATGTGGTTGGTATTTTGCAGTGATGAAGAACCCTTCTAATTTGGCCAAGCATCAAGCAAATCCTAAGGTTGCTCCTATTATTGCGAAAATGATGGGCAAATTTGCTGGAAATTAGTGAGAGCTTTTGGGCTTTTGTGAGTACCGTATCTAGATTTTGATAGAGAACATGTGATTTATCGTAAGCTTGCTCAGAGTCATGCTCCAAGATTGTGTCTAATCCAAGTTTAGGTTCACACTATCTGTTGTGCAATGTTGATAATTGAAATTGATATGTTTTTATAGATGACATGTTATTGCTAACCATCAACTTAGCTTTCCTACTGGTGAGTGATATCCTGCTATACAAAAAATGCTTTCGATTTGGATCTTTTAGCTGTCTAATCTTTGCAAGTTAAGTGATGGATGATCTGATGGTCAGCTTTGAATGTGAGATTTCTTCTAAGTACTGGTCGGGTAGCTAGATAGTGGGGGTGAAATATCAGTGAGCAGTGTAGTTGATGGGGCCATGAAAAAGTGGGTGTGGTAGCTAGAAAGGCAGGGTTATCAACTGACAAGGGAATCTGCGAGAGCATGCTTACGATTTAACGGACTGTTTATGGCTCTGAGTTATAAGCAGTTGGTTCATGAATTGGACATGCGGTTGAAGGCCTGACCAGCCTTTTAGAAGACCAGTTTTTTGCTACATTGGATGGGTTGCGTAAAACTATCAATCCTGCCAAACTTTACTCAAACCAGCATGTGTTCTGTTTTGTGTCCTCATCGAGTAGTAAGAGAAGACCATATGTCAAATCAATTCCCTTAAAGAGTATAGGAATAAATGAAATCATTTAAAATAAGTTGATTCCGAAAGCTTTAAGCAGGTCATGATCGCCTTAGATTTCCGAGTTAAAGTTGGCTTGCTAAGTTAAGGTATTTGGTCTATAAGAGATGAATCATTGCTAGTGGTGTTCTTTTGTATAGTATTGATCCTGTATGTGGAGAGAACTGACTCATTCTGTCTCATTTTATATGAAATTGTTACTTATTTGGATAAGTGAAGAAGTTTTTCTTAAAATAAATTACTTTATGTTATTACAAAAAATTGATGCTATTTATGAAAAATTCAAATTTAAGGATTTTATTTTCGAATTCGAGAAATTGAAATAGAAGGTAACATTTGATTATATGGCGTTCTGATGTCATCATTCTTCGATATATGTGGCCTTCCACCAATTTCAATCATTTGAACCCGGAATAGAAAAATATTTGATAAAGGAGTACTTGTGTCTTTAATGGTTTGGGTAAAAATCATTTTCACCTCCCCACTTTGTTCTAAAAATTAAACTACCCCCTCAATTTTAAATAATAGTACCTTCAATTTTAATCAATAGTCATTTTCCGCCTTTATCCTAATTGACTTTTTCAAATTCCTATTTTACCCTAATATTATCAACTTGTCTTTTTTCTTTCTCTTCTTTAAAATCATGATTTTTTTATCTTGTAATAAATTTCCTAAAAAAAAATAAATATTATTGTGGGGACGGAAAAAGAAAAGTAAGAAATACTAGTTGAGTATATAACTTCATGTTGTTCTATAATGAAGTAAATGAGAAGAATAATTTTTGTTTATTATTAATAATCAAAACTCTAATATCAGACAATAATAATTTTATAAATATATTTCAATGCAAAGAATACAAAATAATTAATAAAAATAAAGGTTTATTCTGTAACAAATTCCTAGAAGATTATTTATTTATACTACAAATGAATTTTAAATTATAATTTAAAATATTTCATTAATGACAACCAAAACTCGTTTATATATTGATAACAGATAATAAGAGAGAAGTGAAACTTAAATATACGTATACACATATATATGTAAAAATAGCAGGTAATATGTGAGTATGTGTGTGTATACACACACACATGCATGTACATACATAAAATATATACTTAATGCATGTAATATTAAAATATCAATCATAAAAAGCAACATTACATTTTGTGATAAATTCATAAAAGAATTGTTCTAATTATAATATAGATTTACATAAAAATCTATAAATACCTAGGTTAAAAATTATAAATTTTATAAAAAAATAAAAGGATAAAATCATTTACACCTCCCCAACTTTCCGTTAAAAATTAAACTCCTCCTTCAACTTTGAACAATAGACATTCCTCACACCCCCAACCCCCTTCCTTTATCTTAATTGACTTTTTTAAATGCCTATTTTGCCCTTATATTATTTACCATTTTTTCTACTTTTTTAATATACAATAGATATTTTATTTATCTTTTTAGTCTATGTAATAATTTTTCTACGAAAAAGTTAAATATTATTTTTGAGACGAAAAAAGAAAAGTGATAAATAATAATTGAGTATATAAGTTAATGATGTTCCATAATAAAATAAATGAGCATAATTATAAACTAATTTTATTGATAATAATCAAAACTATAATATCTATTTATACATGTGAAAATAAAAGGTAATAATAATTTTATGAATATATTTCAATACAGGTATATAAAAATAATTAATAATTTTATAACAATTGTAACTTATATATTTATATTTTAAATGAAATTTAATTATAATTTTAAAACTATTCCACTAATGACAACCACAATTCAAATGTTTATATAGACAATAGATAAAAGAAGAAGTGAATATTAAACACACACACACGCATGTACATAAATATCTATATATACACACACACACACACATAATTAATGCATGTACTGTCATTAAATTGGTTCAGATAAATCCATTTTTGATAAAAAAAATTAAAATGAAGAATTTCATGATTTTATTGACCTGACTAGGAAAAAGGAAGTTTTTCTATTTTTTATGATACTTCTTATTAATTGAATGAAATTGTAAATACCCACTATATTTGTGACAAATTCATAGAAGTATTGTTCTACTCATGTTGTAAATGAACTTAAATAAATTTAAAATTTATAAATACCTAGGAAAAAAAATATTATATATAATATAAAAAGGTATTATATAGATGGGGGATTTAAAATGTCAAGGATAAAATAGTGCATTGGATAAGGCGAGAAGAATGTCTATTGTTCATAATTGAGGGGGGAGTTTGATTTTTAAAGTAAAGTTGGGGGGTGTAAATGATTTTCACCAAAAAATAAAAAGGTAATACATAGATGGAGGATTGACAATGTCAAGGGTAAAATAAACATTGCATAGGATAAGGGGGGAGAATGTCTATTGTGGAGAGTATGATTTTTAAAGTAAAGTTGGGAGTGAAAATGATTTTCACCCTTAATGATTTTGGTTTTACTTGGCGTGAATACGGAATTACGGATTAATCTGGTCTCCACGCGGATAAGAGTGATGTGAATTCGGATTAGTTAGACTGATAGCGTGTACTTGAATTAATAGGAGTTCATATGAATGTTGAGTGAGAAACTTATAGAATGACCAGGGAGGCATTGGTTAGGTGAAACTTCGGGGGGTTTTTCCAACAAGATCATCAAAATTCAAAGATAAAGGTGTACTTTCTTTCAACTGCCAAATCTCAAGGAAGAGTGAGAGTGACCATTAACCAATGAAGGGTAAAATACACTGACATTAAAACTATGTATTCCTATCTGCTCATGATGTTTCTTTTAGTCACGATGATTAATTTCAAAGGGTGTGACAGCGACTGTATATTTAGTGAAAAATAGGGGTCCACTATTTGCTATATTTCTTTTTATATACTAGTGTTTGATTGGTACAAAGTCGAGGAAAAATATATTTTGGATGACTAAATTAGTGAAATTTATTATAACTGTAGTATCTTTAGTATTTAGCCCAAAGAGAAAAAGGTAAAAGAAAAAGTTTGACGAATTTGATAGCTTACCATAGTGTCTTGAATAATGGGTGAAACAATTAGCGTGTAAACCGCACGTGTGACGAACACAAATCACTTCCTATGATTCCCTTGCACTAACTACAAATAAAATTAGTGTATTTTGGAGACAAAAATCCATCAACTCCAATCCATCTATCAGCATTCAACAAATTTATCTTTAGGATCTCGTCATTAAGTCACTAATTATGGAATTGACCTTAATCTGGCCTTTACTTGAAAAATCTTGAAGTGGGCTTAGAGTCCCCTCAATAAAGTTAATAAGAAAAACAACTATATAAAAAAGGAATACAATATTTTTAGCATGTATTCCTATGTTTTTAATTAGTAAGACTTAATGAGTGTTTTGTTTGGTTTAATGATGTATGCATTACATACAAATGACATCATTAACTTTAGTTAATGTCACTTTTGCTTAATCTCGTTCTGCCGTCCGACTATAGTGGAATTCCAATACAATTGGACTTAAATATTAACAGCCACGTTTTAATGCTGCAATTAGTTAGCTAATGAGTCGCTTTAATATAGTGCTTAAGCCATTATGACGTAATTGTTGCCTATACATTTCTTGCATTGGAGGAGATTATTAAAGTAATGAACAATGAAACTCGATTTAGATGATGCTATGAATTTAAATAACACCAATTATGGTCCTAAGTTTTCTTTCACTTCTAATTTAAGTTTCATCTTTGATGCTCTAAAAATGGTATACGCTCATCATATTGTGTCCTTTCTTCTTCTTTTTTATTTTTTTAATTTTTTTCCCCTTTCAATTTTATAATATCTTTTTAACTAGATTTTTAGATGAGGTGAGCCGTGAATAGAATGAGAGGGGAAAGTGGAAAAGCCGAAGGTTATAGAAATAGTAGTTTACTACAAGTGGTACATATCATGCAACAATTAATGTCCGCAAAACAAAATCACTAAATATATACATAAAAAGTTTTTTTTAAAAAGACAAATATATATGTACTAGATGGCTATGCGGCGTCTTTATGCCGCGCACGGGGCCCAACACTTCGGATTATAGTATCATGTATATGTAGTTGTGTTTAGATAATATATAATATATATATATATATATATATATATGTTCAAAATACGATTAATTTAACATTGTAGTTTGTGCTCTGTATCTAAAACTTTATTTTATTCGTGTTTGCTACGAAAATTTATTAATACCTTTTAAAAGAGAAGACTTGTTTAAAAAGAAACTATTTTCCTCTCTTTCGATAAAACAATAGCAATATTTTGAATATCGTTGATACTTTCAATTTTAATTCGATTAATTTAACGGTGTAAAATACTTATTATTTTTTATCAAATTTTGATTTAGATAATTCTAATTCAAATTATTAAATTAATTTTACATGTTTAAAATGAAACAAAGTAGAAATTAATTTTTTCCTTATTCTAAAGAGTCCATTATTATTGATTTAATTGTTTGATTTTCTAAGCATTTGTTTTTTAACATTGTTTGTTTTATTAATATGGGATTAACATTTTTTTTTTTAATATTGCTTGATTCTGTTAATATGGGGTCCACTTTTTTTTTCCCGTGAGTTTGGATGTGGTCAGTTCCACTTTTTTTTCTTCCTTTTTTTTTTAAAGGGACAACGGACGATGAAACATGGGTCTAAACCCATGCTTTATATAGTTTCTTCTTTTTTTATTTTTATCTTTTATATTGCTTGGTGTCGTTTAGTATGGGGCCCACCCTTTTGGACATTATTAGTTTGTATTATATTTATGTATATATATATATATATATATATATACACACACACACACTATGTTCAAAACACGATTGATATAACATTGTAATTTGTGCTCCGTATCTAAAACTTTATTATATTAGTGTTTGCTAAGAATACAAAGTCTGCACTTTTTTTTTGACATTGTTTATTTTTTTAATATGGGATTCACTTTTTTTTTTATTATATATATTGCTTGATTTTGTCAATATGGGATACTATGTTCAAAACACGATTAATATAACATTGTAGTTTGTGCTCCGTATTTAAAACTTTATTATATTAGTGTTTGCTACAAATACGCATGGTGTTTAATATGGGGCCCACAATTATTTTCACATTTATTAGAGTAAGGAAAAAATGAAAAAGTAATTAAATTCTATCTTATTTTAATATATAAGTATTTTAAGTATGTTTCGTACAATAATTTCATTTGCTCCCACTAATGGATTGATACGCACGCGTAATGAATCCATTATTATTGACTTAATGAGATACTTTGGAAATTACATGAATATTATTTGATTTTTTAATATGGGGTGCATTTTTTTTTGGACATTATTAATTTGCATTATTTTTAATATATATATATATATATATATATATATATATATATATATATATATATATATATATATATATATATATATATATACTATGTTCAAAACACGATTAATATAACATTATAGTTTGTACTCCGTATCTAAAACTTTATTATATTAGTGTTTACTATGAATACAAAGTCTTTTTTGACATTATTTTTTTTGAATATGGGGTTCAATTTTTTTTTTTTGATAATGCTTGATTTTGTTAATATGGGGTCTACTTTTTTTACCGTGAGTTTGGAGATGGTGGGTTCCACTTTTTTTTTTTATATATTGCTTGATGCTGTTTAGTATGGGGTCAATATATATGAGGCCCACAATTTTTTTTTTTTACAATTTTTTTTATGGGCCTTTTTAATATGAGGCCCAATTTTTTTTTTTTTTTTTTTTTTATATATACTATGTTCAAAACATGATTGATATAACATTGTAATTTGTGCTCCGTATCTAAAAATTTATTATATTAGTGTTTGTTAAGAATACAAAGTCTGCACTATTTTTTTTGACATTATTTATTTTTTTAATATGGGATTCATTTTTTTTATATATTGCTTGATTTTGTCAATATGGGATACTATGTTTAAAACACGATTAATATAACATTGTAGTTTGTCTCCGTATTTAAAACTTTATTATATTAGTGTTTGCTATGAATACGCATCGTGTTTAATATGGGGCCCATATTTTTTTTTAACATTGTTTGTTTTTTAAATATGGGATTCACTTTTTTTTTTCAATATTGCTAGATTTTGTTAATATGGGGTCCACTTTTTTTTCCCCGTGAGTTTGAATGTGGTGGGTTCCACTTTTTTTTTTTTAATACTGGATGTTGTTTAATATGGGGCCCATAATTTTTTTTTACAATTTTTTTTAATCGGATGTTGTTGAATATGGGGCCCACAATTTTTTTTTTTTTTTACAATTTTTACTATGTTCAAAACATGATTGATATAACATTGTAATTTGTGCTCCGTATATAAAATTTTATTATATTAGTATTTGCTAAGAATACAAAGTCTGTACTTTTTTTTTTTGACATTGTTTATTTTTTTAATATGGGTTTCATTTTTTTTTATATATTGCTTGATTTTGTCAATATGGGATACTATGTTCAAAATACGATTAATATAACATTGTAGTTTGTGCTCCGTATTTAAAACTTTATTATATTAGTGTTTGCTATGAATACGCATCGTGTTTAATATGGGGCCCGCATTTTTTTAACATTGTTTGTTTTTTAAATATTCTTGATTTTGTTAATATGGGGTCCACTTTTTTTTCCCGTGAGTTTGGATGTGGTGGGTTCCACTTTTTTTTTAATACTGGATGTTGTTTAATATGGGGCCCACAATTTTTTTTAATACTGAATGTTGTTGAATATGGGGCCCATAATTTTTTTTTTTCAATTTTTTTTTTTAGGGCCTGTTTAATATGGGGGCCAAATTTTTTATTTTTTTTATTTTTTATGTTGGTGTTGGGGGGGGGGGGGGGGTGGTCCACAGACGGACGACGAAAGAAGCACCAACCGGTGCTTCTAATATAGTAGAAATGATGTGTCGACATCACTTCAAAATATTGTAAAACCATGTCTTGGGACATAAAGTAAAATCTCACAACTCACATAAAGTTGAGTTGTGGTAACAAGTCTACATTGCTTATATAAAATTATGCATAGGCCACTGAATAAATTGAGGCTTGCAGCCAAGTAATGCAAAGTTGCAACTCTAAAATACACAAAATTTTCAGAAGATACATGCAATTAAATTCTATCTTTAGAAATATATGTGTAACTAGTCAATTTGTCAGCAGTTCGCGCGGTCATAAAAACAAATCAAATTTCGTCAAAAAATAAGAGAGAATCTTTTTGTGTATGTGTTAATACTTAGTTTTAATACTTAGTTTAGTTAGTTTACCTGTATAGTTACTTAGTTTAGTTAGTTTACCTGTATAGTTTACTTGTACACTTAGGCCCTTCTAGTTTAATTTATTTAACTCTTATGACTTGTGTATCTATATAGTGTTGTGTACAGAAACAAACTTGGTTGGTTCATTTGTAACAATAGAAATAAAAGCTTCTTTCTCTCTCTATATTCTCCAACCCCAAACTCGATTTTGTTGCTTTCTTCTTCAATGATTCCGTATTGTAACATGGTATCAGATCAAGATTTTTGTAGATTCGGATAGCTCTTCGTTTCCTCTTTCGATCGATGTTAGCCTTGTTAGGGTTTTCACATATTTCTATCAGACTCGTTGATTTCTTTGTGGAAAATTAGGATTTCTAGAATCACCTTGTTCTTCAACCGTGAAATTGGGGATTTCACTTCATTCGTTCATAAATAGCTGATTCAAAGGCATATTTGTCTGGTGCTATCTGTATTTTTTTTAATCAATTTTGGTTGTAGTGCCCTAATTCGAACTGATTTGTGTTGATATTGTCCCTATTTCAACTATTGTGTTGACTTGTGTTGATTTGTGGTGCGTTGCTGTTCCAGTATTTGTTGATTCGTGTGGATATATGTGATATTGTCTGTTTCAACATGGTTACTCTAGTAAATAATACTACTCTAGGAGGAAATTCAACTCCGATAGCTACTGCTACTACTAATGCTAATACGAACCTCAATGAGAATGCTGCAACATCTAGTGATGGTTTTACTCTTTTTTCTATCGAATCTTCACACCCTTATTATTTACATCCATCTGACAGTCCAGGCACCATCTTAGTTACTTCTAAGTTTAATGGAACCGGCTATGGTGGGCGAAGAAGGAGTATGTTGATAGGATTATCCTGTAAAAACAAATTAGGTATGGTGAATGGAGCCTTAAGTCGATCGACCAAATCAACACTCTTCTTATTTTGAGCCTTGGTGTAGAGCGAATGACATGGTTCTTGCCTAGATTTTGAATGGGTTAGAACTTGAAATTAGGGAGATTGATGTATACAGAGATTGAAGAACAGTTATGGAAGGACATTGAGAGGAGATATAGTTAGGCAAATGGTACAAAGGTGCACCAAATAAGGAAAGAAATTGCTTCAATCTCCCAAGGTTCCTCCAATATTTCTTCATACTTCTCTAAGCTAAAGAAATTATGGGGTGAGCTTGCTTATTCGATTACATATCCTGATTGCACATGTGGTTGCAAAGAGACTTTTCGTAAAAATGGAAGAGGAACAAAAGTTGCATCAATTTTTAATGGGCTTGAATGAAGTATACTCAGGTGTTAGAAGAAACATTTTGATGATTAAACCATTACCTGATGTTGATACTGTATATTCTATGTTGATCAATGATGAAAGTCAACTAGAAGCACACAATGTGAGTGCTTCTTTCAACACAGATGCTGCATCTTTTTCTACTGGTTTATAGAAGCCTTATTCAGGCTCTTACCCACCTAGAAACCAAGCCACCTATTCACAAAAGGTGAATTTTGACAACAAGAGAGACCACAGAAACAACAACAATCTGTTTTGTAGATATTGTAAGAACCTTGGTCATGTCATTGCAAATTGTAGAAACCTCTAGTATCTCAACAGTCTTAATAATGGTTCCACACTTCCAAACAATTATTCAAACCAAAATCAAAACCAGTATAAAAGAATTGCTGCTTGTGCTCAAGGTGTTCAGGGTCCAACTATTCAAGCTGATACTAGGACCGAATGTTGTGAAAGCCTAGCCAATCTGATGGTAAAGGAGCACAATTATCACCTGGTCAATTGAATCAAATGATGAGCGTGCTTCAGCAGATGAAAAGTTCTTGCACTGAAGAAGGAGAAACTGACACCATATATGTAGGTTTAGTAAGCAATTCTGATTTTAGTAATTGTTGCTGTTTTGCATGTCATATGTCTAGGGTAGGTGATAATCCTTGGATCATAGGCTCAGGTGCCAATAATCATATGACACCAGTTAAATCCTTTTTAACTAACATCACTTCTCTTCCCATTCCTTATCTCATTACTCTACCAAATGGCTACATGGTGAAAGTCACTTGTACTGGTACTATCACATTATCCCCAGACTTAGTTTTAAAAGATGTTTTGTTTGTGCCTTCATTTAGATACAACCTAATTTCTTTACACAAATTGTTATACCAATTCAAATGTGGAGCTTATTTTACTATTTTTAATTGTGTTATATAGGGCCCTTCTCTGAAGAGGCCACTGGAGCTTGGTAAAGTGTCAAATGGGCTCTATATTCTTTATCCTAAGTCTCTTGTTGTTTCTCACTCTGTAAATACCATTGCAACTACTGTTTCTATCGATAATAAAGCCGCATTATCTTCTACTGATTCCCAAAATGTTATGTCTGATTCTATTGGTTTGTCTTCACTTGTTTGCTCTTCTAATAATGCTTCTAATATTGATTTAATTTGGCATCTAAGACTAGGCCACATGCCACATCATAAAATGAAATCCATTCATTTCCTTAAAGACAAGTTATCTAAGAGACAGGACTTTATTTGTAAAATCTGTCCTATGGCTAGACAACAGAGATTAGCTTTTCCTGAGAGCTCCATTAAGACTACTTTTCCTTTTCAACTGATCCACATTAATTTATGGGGACCTTACCATACTAAAACTTACAATGGATATAAACATTTCTTAATAATAGTTGATGACTTTTCCAGGGCCACATGGACCCACTTACTCTCCAAAAAATCCAATGCTTTCACTCTCATCAAATTATTTATCTTCATGGTTCAGACCCAATTTCATACTTCAATCCAAACTGTTAGGTCAGATAATGCATTTGAACTAGGTTCCAGTTTTGTAGCAGCTTCCTTTTTCTCTTCCCAAGGAATAATCCACCAAACTTCCACTCTTTATACTCCACAACAAAATGGTGTTGTGGAAAGAAAACAGAAACATCTTCTAGAAATATCTAGATCACTTTTATTTCAGTCCAAACTTCCTGTTAAGTATTGGGGAGAATGCATCCTTACTGCTACTTATCTCATAAATAGGTTTCCTTCATCCTTACTGAACAATTCCACCCCTTATGCTCTTCTCTACAAGTCTGATCCTTCCTACTCCCACCTTAAGCCTTTTGGATGCCTTGCCTTTCTTTGCAGTTCCCAAACCTTACAGAGATAAATTCAAGTCTAGATCTCTTACATGTGGGTTTCTTGGCTATAGCATGACCAAAAAGGCTTACAAACATCTTGATATAACCAAGTATACTATGTTCTTTTCCAGAGATGTTCAATTTCAGGAAGCAATCTTCCCATACTCTTCTTCTTTCCATCTTTCCCTTTTTCCTCCTCTTATTCCTCTCATTGATGATTTACCTCTATGCTCCTACAACTATCCCATTTCCTCTCCTGTTTCTCCTTTTACTGAACAGTTTTCCAACCATCCTTCCTCTCCTGAAAATCCTGTTTCTCCTAGGTCTTCCTCTTCTGAAAATCCTGTTTCTTCTCCTGATTCTTCTTCCCCTGATTCATCTCCTCCAATTGCTTTGAGAAAGCCATCTAGATCTGCTGCTCAACCTTCCTACTTGCAACAATATTTGTGCTATAATTCTTCCCGTTTCCCCTCTTGTTTGCAAGTTAAATAAGTCTCTTTATGTCCTTAGACAGGCCTTCAGACAGTGGTATGCAAAGTTGTCATCTGCTTTACTATCTGGGGGATTTCACTCTAGCAAGAATGATTATTCTTTATTCCTTAAGAGTATAGGTTCCTCTTTTACTGTTGTAGCTGTTTATGTAGATGACATTCTACTTACTGGGAATGACTTGGTGGAAATTCATGCTCTTAAGTCTTCTTTGGATGCTCAGTTTAAGATCAAGGATTTAGGCCAAACTCACTATTTCTTGGGGTTACAACTTTTCTAATTTCCCCAGGGTATTCTTGTGACTCAACAAATGTTTCTCAATGAAATCTTACATGAGTTCAACTGTACTACAGTATCACTAGTGGTGTCTCCCTTGGATTTTCACATCAAGCTCTCAGTTCACTCAGGTGATCTTAAGCCTGATCCTTCTCTGTATAGAAAATCGGTTGGGAAATTTAATTTTCTCCAGCATACAAGACCTGACATCTCTTTTAGTGTTCAACATTTGAGCTAATTTATGTCTCAACCCAGAGTTCCTTATTATGAAGCAGCATTACCTGTCCTCAGATATTTGTTAGGCACTTCAAACTTTGGTTTATTTTTAACAACTCCCTTAGTTTTTCTCTTATGGGATATTGTGACTCTGTCTGGGCCAGTTGCTCCTCCAGCAGAAAGTCTGTGGTTATGTTCTATTAATCTTGTGACTCTGACTGGGCCAGTTGCTCCTCTAGCAGAAAGTCTGTAAGTGGTTATGTTCTATTACTTGCTGGTTGCCCTGTCTCCTGGAAATCAAAGAAGCAAGTCACTATTGCACTCTCTTTTGCGGAGAAATTTAGGCCGAGCATGTGGGCTCTCGTGCGTTGGTTGCTAAGATTGTTTGGTCGGTGCCCTAGACGAGCTACTCTTGCTCCTCCGTTGTTCCTGTTTCTGTGTACTGTGACAACAACTATGCCATACACATTGCTAAGAACCCTGTTTTCCATGAACACACTAAGCACGTTGAGGTTGATTGCCATTTTTTTCGAGATGTTCTTCATAGTGGCCTCATTACTCTCAATTGTGTCTCCAGTGATTCCCAGATTGCTGATGTGTTGACCAAAGCTCTCCCAGGTGTTCAAAATGGCACTTTCTTCTCCAAGCTTGGCATGGTGTCCCATTCCAGCTTACGGGGGCTGTTAATACTTCCTTTTAATACTTAGTTTAGTTAGTTTACTTGTACACTTAGGCCCTTCTAGTTTCAGTCATTTAACACTTATGATTTGTGTATATATATAGTGTTGTGTATAGAAACAAACTTGGTTGATTCATTTGTAACAATAGAAATAAAAGCTTCTCTCTATATTCTCCAACCCCAAACTCGATTTTGTTGCTTTCTTCTTCAATGATTCTGCATTGTAACAGTATGTGCATACAAAAAGCCTCAAGTTTATTCCATATAAATCCTAAAAGTGGAAAAATCATTAGTTAGTTGACGATCCCGCACATCACTACTCATGTTACACCTCTGAGTCACCTATTATATGATACACATGTTATCAATGTACGTTAATATAAATGTAAAATGAATATCCCACATTGAGGCTCCATTCAACCAAATATTTGAAAGACTTATGGTGACATATTACTGTTTTTATTCCCCCTATTATATTCTATTTTCCCCTTTTCTCAAGGGTGTGTGAAGTAACATGAATTTCAAGAATAAGGAATAGTGATATATGAACAAACGTACAACAACTGTTTGGACTATTGTAATTGTGCACGAATCATGATCATGAACTCACAACTTCTACAGTAATGACAGCACTTGAAACTAGAAATCATTATTAGAACTACAAAGCTCCAACTTTTTAAGCAATTCCACTTTTATGCAAGTTTCCTTTTCTAATTCTCCGCGTATTGTTAGGTACCGTACAACATATAAATATTTCGCTCATAAAGAATGAAGCAAAAAATAGAAAAAGTTATTGCCATAGAAGGTGGCAAACCCAACTCACACAATTTTAAGCAGGTTGGTTCATGATCACTCACATGATAATTTGATCCAGATGAACTTAAAATGACTTCATTAAGCTATTAGGTCAAAATGGTGCAACCCATGGCCACTTGAAGACATATCTACTTTAGGTTCGAGTTCAAAGTTCTATCAAAACCCATTTGATCTGTTGGGTTCAAAATCTATTATTTATATTTATTTGATGAATATTTTAACGATATATATATATATATATATATATATATATATATATATATATATATATATATATATATATATATATATATATATATATATATATATATATATATATATATATATATACATTTTAAGCCAAAACTACTTAGTATGCATGAACACATGATCTCTATATTCTAAGTCTACCAATTAACTCGCCGGATCAAAGTACAACCTATATACAAACATATAAGATCAAATTTGAAATTTAAGAATTATGACGTAATCTTGGAAGAACTTAAGAAAAATAGATTAATTTCCACATAATTTTTTTTTAAAAAACAAAAAGCATAATATAAAAGCAGGGGATTGCTAGCTAGGTTGGATCATGCATGTAATGCGAGTTGGATTATTATATCTTATTTAACTCATTTTGACGAAATTAATTCTACGCTATTTTAGTCCTAGCCTATTTATTAATTTGACCCGCTTTGGATGCATTAAGTTTGACTTAACATATTCATTTTGCACCTCTAGTTGTTTCCAAAGCGGGTATTTATTTCACTTCTAAGTGCAAAATATTTTTTGCTTAGTGGTTCATCTTTGTGCTTATGATCTACGTACTATATCCAACTTCAAAGAATTCCTTCGTGGAAATAAATAATTGATCAATCTTGATGAGACGTGGGAGATTATGAGAAGTTATAGGTGTTTGATTTTTAGTACATTTCATTGTTGTAAGATTGCAGGATACTGGTAGGTGTATTTGATGGCGACTTTCATGTATATAATACAAGAATGAAATATCCATCAGTTAACCTTCCTTAAGGGGAAAGTATATATTCCGAATAACCAGATACATGAATATTTATGAAAAAAAAAATTAGGACTTAGCAACGCACAAATTATGTAGCTAAATAAAAAAATTCGTCACATTTATATATAGCCAATAAATTATTAAAAAATCCTGTTAGCTACGAAATATTTACCAACATATTGCAACAAATTTTGTAACTAAAGCCAACATGGACTATTCATTAGTAATTTTTTTTAATTAGATACGAACTATTTATGCGTGTATTCGAACATTAAAACCAAGAAACAACATGCGATTTTCTCAATGTAGACTCCTATAAGCTAAGTCACCAACTAAGCTTTTCTCGGATTGTTTAATTTTCAAGAAGAGCTCTTCTTTAGCCACCTGTACTCTAACATGGCCTCACAAAAATGTTGTGAATTTCAGAAGCTGCCAAACTTATGCATGCATGCTAATAACAATTAGGATATTCTCCTTTTATCACCGTAAATTTTATATAATAAATCAAATATGTGTATTAAAGTAGATAAAAATATGTGTATTAAAGTAGATAATGTAACATATAGTTAATAGGTTTATCTGATCCGCACATTTTTTATACGAAATATAGGAGTATATATTTCGAAAAGATATATGTGAACCTATAATTTCAGAGCGTAATTTGAACTAATAATAAAAATCTAACCGTTGAATCGTCAAATTCAAATCCAGGAGCGACCTTTTTATAATAGTAGTAAATCAATACTGTCGAAATGACGTACGTCAACTTTGAAACATTAGTCACCTTAGTTAAGAGCTGAAAGTCAAAGACCAAAAATTTGGGCTTTTGATTACCTGTCCCCCTTCTGCAGTACTTCTGCTGATCTTGGAATATGATACACTGTATATAACATATGTTATAAAACATTTGTGTCTAGAGGCGGATTCAGGATTGGGCACCATTATCTTATCAGAAATGCTAACAAATTTTTTAATGACGACTGAGGAATAATACCGTATCGGATCAGTCACTAATAGCGTAGCAGTGGCAAAAATACAATTAATAAATAAAATTTAACACAGTGAAGCAAATGAAATAGATAGCTCGATATAAAGGGTTGCAATATATGTTGATGATGCGAGTTGAATCTAAAATAGCTCATTTAAAGCTTATTGTTTTTCTAAAAATAGGCTCAGAAAAATAATTAAAAGTGACATTCGAGTTCGATCCAGGGTAACATGTAAGGGAAGCAGCAGTTGCAACCAACGTGCCCCAAAGACACTTTTATTTGTTAGAGTACACAATTAAATATATACTAATTTCTCAAGATATATACATAATTATTTCCGAAACTAACGAGTGCACGTGCACTCCCACCCTTCCAAATGGGTCCGCATCTGTTTGTGCCTAATTGACAATTATATGTTACACAATACAAAATGAAGAGAATGAACCTTTGTTCAAGAAATCTCTCTTTTACGACACGAACTCGTAGCCAGAAATATGTACTAAAATATAAATATAACAACAGAACGGATAAGATCTCTTGAACCAAACTTTTTGCGGTTCAAAGCCATCTGTTTAATTTTCAATATAATCCAATTAGCTAACCTTAATTTAATTGCAATGGAATAATCTAGAACTGATCTCTATTAGGGAAACAGGATTGAGAATATTAAGTCATCGCTTGTGTCATCGCTTGTCAAAAATATACTATAGTAATTGATCACTCTTTGGTTTGATTGTTTCTTTAAGCCATGCACGCGTACGTATAGATGTTGTTCTGGTGAAGTAAACAGCAATTTTAGTGGTGTCGTCATGACACCTTTGCATGTGGCACGTACTGTTATTACTTACTTATATATATGTATTTGAGTATTATTTTAAACCATTTGTCATGTTTACGGCTAGGAAGTTATATATATAGTTATATAATATACATGAAAATTAATTAATTTAGGGATGTGCTTGATAAACGAGGCAGGAGACAAGTTTGTAGTTTGACGGTGATTCAACAGATGACTGATTGTATGGCTTGTAAGTATGGATTCAGTGACACATCAAAGTTTTTAACAAATACGTTCGAAATAAGACAACCTTATAAAAAGGAAAAGGGCCAATGTTCTGGTGTACTGTATATACGTTCAAGAAGAAATTACATGGCCAGATATGACGAAACTGAGAAGTGGAATGAATTATCTGGCAAAGGATACAAGTGATTCGAAAAAGAAAGAGAATAATCCAGCTTTAATCTCACAATTGATGTGGGAAACTCAACATCCCTCTCTCCAGGCATGTTCATGACGGAATGTCTGGAGCGGGAACAATATAACATGAAGGCCAATATTGGATATATTTAGACATGAGATAAATCTGACTATACTATGCTAAGAAATATACCCTGTGCGTAATTCTATCTTAAAAGCTAGCTTATGAAGTGAGGATTGCCTAAAATTATATAATGAGCCTAATATTTAAAAATCCCACAATCGATGTCACAAACTCAATAAAACTAGGCAAAATACGTGTAATGCGTTTTTCAATGTATTGGTATATATTGTTGTAAACCGAGCAAAATTGTAGTCATTTCACTAAAGTGTGGAGAAAACCCTCACACATATACAAGATAAGGCAGCGTCTATTCAATGTGGTAGTGACTTTTTTTCCCGCTACCCTTAATTAGACCTTTTTCTAACCCAAAATCTAGTAATAAACTGGAGCAAGTAGGAACTGGGAGAAAAAAACTTGACTTGAACTTCTATATTATCGGCATGTGTTTCGTTTTGTTTAATTAATTTCCATGGTTCCTGTGGTTGTTTTATTTCCCCTAAAATACTTGAAAACTACTTCAAAGTTGTGTTCAAACCACAAAATTATATCTGGGGACAAGAAAATGACATTCCACCTAGCTTTTTGTGACTAACATAGTTTCCTAGTACGCAAAGGGCCTTATCGACGTGTTATGTTAAAATGTGCAATTAACAAACTGTAGAATTTAGATCAAAGGAAGAATAATGGGGGTAAAAATACAGGAAAAAAATAAGTATGTTTTCTTGCCTTGTACAGGTCTACAGGAGACTCTGGCCGACGTGCTCTTACTGTGTGGAGCAAAGAAAAAGAATTAAGAAATAATATAGCAGAATTACTCTTCGAGAATATTCATTAAAATATTTATTTTAATACATATTTATATTATTAGTATTTTTTAGCCTATTATGATCAGGTTATTTACCATTTATTCTAAGATACCAGTTAATGTTATGTTAAATAGAGTTATTCGTGCAATTTTCATTTAATGATCTATTTGTGTAAATATTAGACAAATAACTCTTGTTGCTAAACATGAAAAATTCCTCATTGATCCTACTTAACGATGAAGTATCAATAGATTATCAGAAAATCATGTTAGCTACGGATTTTTTTTAGACAGTTTAGCGACAAAATTGCATAGCTAATTCCTGCTTTTTGTAGTGATTAATGAATTAAAGTTTTTTACCAATTAATTAGTGAAAAGAACGAAGGATCTCATGTTTATTTTGTAAACTACTAGTTTTCGAACACATGCAACATTCCATGCTTATTAGCACAAACTTCTTAAAACATTAGAAATGGTAATTGAATAAGTGTGCGACGAATTGCAATAAAATGGAAAGTGAAGAATGCATGCTCAAATTACCAAATAATGAACTTATACAATCAGTATTCATTATGGTTGCAAAACACTATCTTACTGGGAAGTTACCATCAAGTAAAGTTGAAATGATACCCTTCATTTTCAAGAGAGAAAAGTTTCTTACCATTGTTTTCTATTACTTAATGTAACTAATACTATAGCCTGTAATTGTACACAGTCAACAAATTATATAACATTTTCTTATGCAGTTTTTTTATTTATTATTTATTTTTAAGATAGCAAATATTAACTTCTCTAATATTTCAACGAACACAGTTTAAATCTGATTATGAGCAACGTCACTTGTGGTTACAAATACTTCACATCTCAGAGTTTTTGCCTTATCTTTAAGAAATTGTAACCTTCGTCTTATTCCGGCCGCATACATATCAAGAAATTGTCGTCGAATGAAAGTAATATTTTGTAGAAGTTGTATGGAAATTCGATTAACATATGTCTTCATTAGGATGGCTAGTAGAGCATTGTCATCAATTTTATGGTGGATACCTGAAACTGTATTAATTATTTGTTATAGAGATACTTATATGACATAAGAAAGTTAATTTGATATATATAAATCATAATTGCACGTATAGGTACCATTTGTTTGATTCGAACTTATGAGTCCTTGCATCTGTGAATTTGACCAAAACTATTAGTTGAATCATATATATAATAAAATATAACACGGCAATAAATCAATATCGACATGTTTTGTGCGAGCATGCAACACCGGATTAGACAAAATAAATTCAAATTTTAAATCAAGCCTTCTAGAATACAGATGCATCTAATATATATCACCATCTCGACTTCTTCTTCTCCGCACAGTCCATCCATCATTTTTAGTTCCATTTTTCTGACCTCACTCTCTTTCATAAAATATAGTCTTGAAAGGTTTAGTACAAAGTTATAAAAGGTTTGAAGAGAGAAAGTGAAAAGATTTGTAGAAAAGTAACGAATCTTAAATTTTTGCAGAAGGTGGTAAAGGGAAGAATATTAAGGAGATAATGATTTGACATAAGACAAAAAGATACACAGATATTAATTGAGTAACTTGAAGTGCTCTGTGCAATTTATACAATTTGATAAAGAATATCGAAAACGTTATCTAACGTATGGAAGCTAAAAGAGGCAGAAAATGAGAAAGAAATAGGAAGCTAATAATTTGTGCAGTTAAGAGCATTAATGCCCACAATAAAATCATAATTACCTCACGACTCAAAGTTAATTAATTAAATTCTAATAAACAGACTTTAATTGCATCTTTGGTGCTTGAGTAGAGAGATTTTGGTTATAGTCAAAGGTAAAATAGTATTTCAACTTTTAACTTAGAGACTTCCCACTTTTAATAATATATGACGTGCGATACTCTACACTCTATATCTTGCAAGTTACTACAAAGTTAGACATTCTTCTCCTTAGACATTCTTCGCCTCAATAATAAGACATTGAAAAATCATCGGCGTGTTCTCTAGACTCTTGTTTTTTCATAAATTCTTTTGGTTAACATTAAATGAGGAGAATGTTATTATGGCTCATTGAACAAGTGAGAGAAATGAAAATGATAGCACAGGCAAGAAAGTGGGATACAATATTTAGACCGATCCAGGCGACAATTGTGTAATTTATAGAAAAGTCCACGCCCAAATGAAACTAAGAGTACAATGATTTTCGATAATTTCGCTGCTAATCATATCATCTAAAAGCTTAAAAGCTTAAGTTATTACAGAAAAATATACTTTAATTACTTGAGTATATTATATCTCAATATACACTGTCACATGTGAATCTGATTATTTTTGATAAATCAAAGACGTGAATTTTTTTAGAAAACTATTCTAATTGAATAGAAATAAAATTTGAATCCAGGGCCTCTTCCTTTTATTTTATTTTGATAATATGTTAAATTGTTTGATCAATTCATCAAACAGTTTAAACTTTTAAATAAGATGACCATACATTTTAACACCCATGATTTGACAAATTCATCAAAGTAAACTAATCAAACGATTGGATTAAATAAGCAGACAATTAAGATATGATGGTAAACACAGTACGAGATTACTTCCCATGTTTGAAAGGTCCTGTTAACGTGGTGATGACGAAATGGTTGAGTAAGCGTGCAATCACAGAGAGAAGATAGTGTATGAAAATGGGAAGAAAAAAAAAGTAAAAAAGAAACAAAAACGAGAAGCAAAAAAGAAAAGAACAAATCTTTAGGAGTGTGGGGCAAAAGGGTTAAAGAATAAGACGAATACCACGTCAACATATGCGGTATAGTGAATAAGATCTCGCCATCTTTAATCAAATATTTCGAAGTTGAGTCATAAAAATAGGAATTTTTTTGATGGGAAGCGCTTTCCTTTTTAATGGCTAGGTGGCATAAATCTGAATTAATCAAGTAAATACCAAATACAAGATGATTATTAAAAAAAAGAAAAGAATGAGGATTTCTTGAATTTTAGCTTGGTGTTTGGGTCAGCTATCATTCACTATCACACACTCCCTTGGGTGGAGTCGATAACCCCAGAAAAGGAATTGTAGTTCATGTGTAGCTTTCACAAGCCATTGGTGGGCCATGGAATCTTACATTCTCTCTCACTATATATATAGCCCATACCCTTCCATAAAAATGAAAAATATATATGTCTAAACAAGTTTTCAAGAAGAAAGGTGAGAACTTTACAAGAAAAGTTGAAGTTGGTGGATGTAATCATCATATATATAAAGGTGGGTAGAAGTGCAATTTTTTTAGCAAACGCAACATTTTGTTTTTGTTGTAGCTTGTTTGTTGGTGTTAGTTGAGAGTAGTACATATAGGGATGGGTAGACAACCTTGTTGTGACAAACTTGGAGTGAAGAAAGGGCCATGGACAGGTGAGGAAGACAAGAAACTCATCAATTTCATTCTTACAAATGGCCAATGTTGTTGGCGTGCTGTCCCTAAACTTGCCGGTCTTCGGCGTTGCGGTAAGAGTTGTCGTCTCCGATGGACTAATTACCTTCGACCAGACTTGAAAAGAGGCCTTCTTAGTGAAGCTGAGGAGAAATTGGTCATTGATCTCCATGCTCGTCTTGGAAACAGGTACTCCCACTGTTTGAGTTTATGTGTCATACTATCCTTTGTAATAATCTGTCTCGAAAAGAATGTCATACTTTATTTTTTAGAAATAATTTAATTTTGAACTTAATGAGATGATTTATAGTCATATCAATGTCTAGCTACCACAAGTTTCGAAAGTCTTTTTTTCTTTTCTTAAATCCAATGCTCAATCAAACACCCCATATGAATTGAGACAGAAGGAGTAATATACTTCTCTTTGTGTTTTTTAGTTAAAGAGGAACTTCTTTATTGTAGAGTTTTCTTATCCTTTGTAAGCTTTACTTAATATGATGAGTTTTAGTGGTTAATTTGGGCTTTTATGTAGAGTTTTCTCGTGTTTCATGTTCTTTTTGATCCCTATGTACTGTGTACATTTTCATGCTACAGAAAGAAAGGCAAAAGGAAAAGTTTCTTTTCCTAGAGTTATGATTGAACTCATAATAAATGTTAGTACTATTACGAAAGCTATTGTTGCTTTTAAAAGTGCATGACTTTTGTGGGGAAAAAAGGAAACAAAACAAGATAAGAAATTTATATATATCTTATGCTACAATTTTATTCATTTTTGGTGAAATGAAGCTTCTTGATCACTGATTTTACTTTTACCCTTCATGATTAATCCTGCATTATCAAGTAATGTACTATCGCTATATTAAAATATTCTGGCTTCAAAAAGAAGTGTATTTATTTTATCTTATCAATGATCAATCTATTTCATTTCTTCTTGAAGTGGACTTGAAATAGTAGTTAATTAGTAATTCCTTTTCCTTACCTTGCTTTAGTTTGTCCATTATAATATTTTCAAACTTTTTTGCAACAGGTGGTCCAAAATTGCTGCAAGATTACCGGGAAGGACTGACAATGAGATAAAAAATCATTGGAACACACATATTAAGAAAAAGCTTCTCAAAATGGGGATTGATCCTGTTACACATGAACCACTCAACAAAGAAGAAAATCCAACTGATCAACCAATCCTAGAATCTGGTCAAAATAATGTTCATCAGCAGGTAGTGGTTGTACCGGAGAGTACAAGCGTCACTGCAGCAGCCACCTCGTTAGAATTAGATAACTCTTCTACGTCATCTTCTTCTGCTTCTTCGTCTGAAAACTCTTGTAATGAATCCAAGCTTGTCCTCAACGCGTTTAACGAAAATGATCCACTGCTGAGTTGCCTACTGGAAGCTGATGATGCTCCTCCTCGTATGGATTCGCCATGGGAACTTCCCCCAAAAAGTTTCGACAACATCAACAACATGACAGCATGGGACGATGAAAGTTTCAATTGGCTATTGGATTGTCAAGATTTTGGGATCCATGACTTTGGTTTTGACAATTGCTTCAATGATGTTGAATTGGAGGTCTTTAACACCAAATATGACATGGAGAACAAGCAGTAATTATTAAAATTACTGAATTGGACATAGCCAAGAAATTCTAGTTTTCACAACATTAGTGTTCTTCAAATTACATGCATGTTTACAAAGGTATCATGTCTGGAGTACTAGGAAGTTATATTTTGTTTGTATTGTACAAATTTTATTAATACTGCTTAGAATATTCTCGAAGAGTCCAAGGTGAAACCCTGCTTCTAATTTAGTGGTTTTTGGGCGACCTATAGCTAGCTACCAACCAACCAGTCAAATGAACCAATCATGTTAGGAAAAATAAAGTCCAAAGAGATATAAATGATATTGTATAGTTGTGTCAATTGTAGAGATGTTTAGTGCTATATCCCTGTGCCAAGGATGGGAACATGATATACTTTGAGGCAAATTATTGGAGGGGTTCATATGTACGTATATTATAAGAAACCTTTTGTAAATTATTATGTGGAGATATATAAATTATAATGACACCCTCTTCTTTTTATCTGTCCTCTCTGTAATTTCCTCCTTTTCCTCTTTTCTTCTTTTGAGTCTTGGCAACAACATAACTAGCGCTTATGATTTTCGGAGCTATCATAGATGCAATATATCAATATACCTGATATAAAAGTAGCTGATAATAAATTAAGTGTTGAAAAGTGTTTTTAGGTGTTGAACCTGGTTTTAGAATTGAACAATTACATATTTGGATGGAAGTGTTGAAGCTGAAAATAAATTGTTAGTGTGTTTGATAAAAAGGTGTGAATACTGACTTTTTATTATTCAATGATCAATATTACCTATATATATATATATAAAATTTAAAGTATTTTGACGTAAAAGGACGAATAACGGAAATAGAATAGAGATCTAATTTAGAATTTATGTTTCGGGAAGAGTATTTAGTAGATTACAAAAGATATTAGAGATAAAATCATAAAGCTTGATCAAACCAAAAGTACTGTATAAGCTGCAAAATTATAAGTTGAGATCAACTTATGATTTTTGATTGATTTTAACTTCTAAGAACTTTTGCGTTTAAATAAATTAAAAAGTAACTATAAGCAAATTTGACCTGCTTATAAACTTATTAAACGAAATAGCAAACCCACTCTTAGTAGCCGCAATATTTATATTTATTAAAAAAGGTTATTTACCTTTTTCATTTATATTAATATGGTAACCGCCTTGTAAATATTCATTCTCGCAGGAATCTTGGAACTAATGAATTTTTTTGAAGTTCTTGAAAGTGAGTGATATGATCTGGGAGTTTAAAACTACTCTGCAACAATTGAATGATGTTAATTTTAACACCACTTTAGTAGTTCAGTAGTTTTAGAGTTCGTCACGATGTTATCTTTCTGAAAAAGGAGATATAATTAAAGGAACTACTCCACATTCAAATCAGAGTAAGATCTTAATAAATAAAAAGTGCAAAAATAATGTTTCAAATAGTTTTTTCTACTTACAATATTGTTACACCCCGTATCTTAAAACTAGGGTTATAACCGTAATGTTAGAGTTTTAGCGAAAAAATTGAAAGTTTGTACGTATTACGAAAATGGTTGACAGGCCTATTTCGGGCACCCATAACCCCTTGATTAGTTGGGAATTTGGAGAAGTACCCTTAACGAAAGTTGTAGTACGAAGTTTCTAACCATATAAAAGACCAGGACTATCAAAGATCGGAGCAGGGAGATATGATCGTCGCAAGATGGCTAATTGTAAGGCGCTTAAAATTCGATAGAATCAACTAAGCTTTCGTTACGTCTGCATTCAAGCCCAATTTCATGAAAATATACCTAAAACTGATAGTTTTAGCTCTTTGAATAGCTTTCCACCTGTATATTGGGGAGCGTGAGCAGAGCTTTGTGTTAGGAGTTATGCCAATTTTACTGAACGCTGTCGACGAGCAGAAAAATGTGAAATTTTGACTAAGTGTAAAATGGATAGGGGAGCTCGCTGAGCTCACCCCAAAGCGAGGTAGGGGCAAGCCATAGACTGCACTCAGCAAGGTAGGGGTCCAAAAGTGAAAAAATTGGGAAAAATCGTCTTAGTGTAAAATGGATAGGGGAGCTCGACCCTAAGCGAGGCAAGGCTTGCCTTAGACTGCTGTCACGAACCGACCGGTGGGCTACGACGGGCACCCGGTACTAACCCACCCGGGCACCTCTTATCGTACATTCGTATTCACGTTTAGTTGGACCACATGGCTTTCTCATAATTTCCATACATCAATAGTACTAATCTTATTGGGCAACAACACATTTATATCATCATCGACAACAATGCCCATATCTATATACACAAGCCGATGAGGCTATCAAAATAATGTACAAAATATGAGCCGTCAAGGCTACAAGACATCTAACCATGCACAACTATCTACGAACCTCTAAGGAGAGTATGTATCATCATATAGGCGGGACAGGACCCCGCCATACCCATATGTATATACACAAAAGAATAATACCAAAAGCTGTAGCTCCGGATGAAATGGAGCTCCTCTATGCAGTCTCTGAACAACTAATCTATGGATCAAGCCTGTCTCCCTGTCCACCTGCGGGCATGACGCAGCGTCCACAAATAAAAAGACGTCAGTACGAATAATGTACTGAATATGTAAAGCATAATCAACATCATAGTAGAAGCGTAAGAAATAGCATAAGATAGAAAATCAGGAGGTGATAGAACCATTTGTACCTCTAGTGACCATCATCATATTTACTTACTTGTCTTTCATAGGGACCTTCTATTTCTAATGCTTACTCATGCATATATACATATATATACATATTCGTATTCGTATTTATTCCGTACCCGACCACAAAGGTTCGGTGATTCACATACCCGGCCATGACGAGACTCGGTGATTATACATACCTGGCCCTACCAAGGCTCAGTGTTATCCGTACCCAACTGCAGAGGTGTGCGCGCGATAAGTATCATACCCAGCCATATAAGCTCGGTGTTACATAATAGTCATACATACTTAGATACGTATACATAAGAGCCCATAAGTATCATCAACATCATTACCATCATCGTTTTAGTTACGTCTATCCTTGGAGGATCAACTATCATATAAGGAAGGCAATGGACTCATGAAAGTATCGAGGATCATGAGCTTTAGTAACTTTAGAGATAGAATCATTTGGAGGACATTATGGGACTCATGAAAGAGTATATAGCAAAGGAACCATGCCTTAAAGAAAGAAGGGTTAGCCTTACATACCTCTTTGTCTTCTTAGCTATTTAATGTTCACCATCGAAACTTGAATAATCTACATTTAGAAGGATTCATACCATAGTTAAGCCTTAATGATACCTTTAAACCTAAACTAGAATAATTCATGATTTAACGAAAATTGGGCAGCACTTCCCCTATTACATCGACTTCCACTATACTACAATACAACTCCCAAACATCCACAATAGCATCCACAATATCACAATCAAGTAATCACATTACATTAAGCCTTCAATATTCACTCTCATATTCAACTCATACTTGCAACTTCATACCAACTTTTGCACATTTTCATGCAACGATTCCTTATCACCATTATTGCCTTCCATAACAAGATTATATCCATATCATACTAAGAATCATGACTCAAGTTAGCTTACTACTCACAAACATCATAAAAGCTACATTTAGACTTTATTTTCTACTTCCTTCTTCTACCCAAGTTTTGCTACAACCAAGGATGCTCAATAACATGAAATAAACATGAAAACTAACCTTTTTATCCCATAGGAACAAGCTTTGGAGCAGCTATTAACTTGTACAAAAACCCTAGCTACAATGCCCAAGTATTTCTTGAAATCTACCAACCCTAGGAAGCCTTCTAACACATGAACACTTTGATTCTTGCTATTTGATATTTGTAATCTCTTGGGTTTGAGTGAAATATGTTGGGAAAAGGGTTTTGGAGCCTTGGAGAGCTTGGAAGAAATGTGGGAAATGAAAATAAAGTGAGGGTCATCCATGTTTATAAAAAGAAAATTCTGACTCGACCCGATTATACGGCCAATTATATGGGCCGTATAATTTATACGGTCCGTATAATCAGACCGTATAATATCACCGGGTTTCATCCTTCTCTGGAAGAAATCTATGGACCATTATACGGGCCGTATAATTTATACGGTCTGCACAAATGGCCGTACAACTGGGAATTTTCGAATTCCATTCTCGTCGACTCGTTTGACTTCCAATCCTCGTGGAACCTTTTTGGCACTTATATAAGGCAACACATCTGGAATTTCCAAGGTGTAACAACTACGCTCGGCGAGCCTGGGTGTCCAAAATGCCCCATGCTATAAATTTAACACTTAACTAAAAATTTCATTTATCAGACATTCCAACTTCGTTCTAAAGCCGTGTTGTACCGTTTTCCTGCTCTCCTCATCCTTCCACGCCAAGGTAAGATCGCTCTAACGATTCCTAAGTAATTCCAACATTAATTCATGATTAATAACATGATTCTTCAACCAAAATATAGAATTTCCAAGGTAAATCCTTCTCAAGCGATTCAAAGCTAGAGTTTTGGTGTTCTTCGTCAGAGAAGCAGTTTAGTTTGTTGGATTGGAGCGATTACATGTATGTAGGGTTTCTATTTATGTGTGGGAACATCATTATTCTTTCACACGTCATGTTCTTCTATGATTATATGAAATCTCTTCAAAAACTAAGGTTCTAGACATGTTCATGATAACTCTAAGTACATGTACCATAATATATTATGTTTGTATTAATAATTCGTTATTGTGTTCTTGATATTCCATTTTGGTTATTAAAAATCTGTCCATAATTCATGAAAACCCATACTTTGTATATCATGGGTTCTTAAATGTAAGATATGAAGTATTATGCTTATTTTTATGAAAATCCTACATGTTTCCATGTTTTCATACAAGTACATGTATCCATCTTTTCATACAAGTTATATTATATATTTATCTTTATGTTATAATACAACCACGAATCATGTTTACAATCATATTTATATATTTCATGGGGTATTGAGCCAAATATATCCATGTTCATGCTTTTGGGAGTTGAACAGATTACCGAGAAAGCTCAGATCGCCTGAAACTACGTATGCTAGCGTAGGATAAGGATCGCTCCGCCCAGTTAAGACGATACCTTCATGTTCATGTCTTGTACCCCGGAAAGGTACAAGATGGCTTAGCTGGTTGGGTAGAGATCAGACACCACGTATTTACGTGGTGGTTACACATCGGTTATACTAAGGATCTCCCATTTAAAATGTTTTGCTCATGTTACATATATATATTCATGTTAGATGATACTCATGTTCATGTTCAGCTTACAAATACAGTTTCAGTTTCAGTTCTACTATTTCATGTGCCATGCTTATTTAGTTAAGTTGTTTTACATACCAGTGCAATTCGAATGCACTGACGTCCCCTTTTATTTGCTTGGGGGCCTGCATTTCACGATGCAGTTTTATAGGATGACGGATCTGCTCGTTAGGATTGCTTGTATCAGCTATTGGTGAGCCCTATTCTATTCGGGGTGTTATCTTTATTTATTTCACGTCCATTATACAGTTAAAGTATGTCGGGGTCCTTGTCTAGGTAAACAATTTAGCAGATAGACTCCTATCAGAGGTTTCATAGACTAGCCCAGTTATGTCATGTTAGATGTTCAAAGTTGTATAGCCAGTATTGGCTCATTACTTATTATGTTTTCAGACTATTCCGCATTCATGGTAAATTATTATTTTCAGACTTATGATTATTAATTTCCATGTTTATTACAAGTCATGCATGTTTTATTATGTTCCGCATCAGCTCATGCCCCATGTTGATTTAGCAAGCCATGTGGTTCATTTCGGTCACATTCAAATGTGCAATTGCGTCGTGTTACGCCTGTGCCATGATTCGGGACGTGAAAAATATTGCTTTGTGTATTAAGGTTTAAAGTGTTAATCTCTTGAGCTAGAAAATTAAGGGAAAAAGTAATTGAAAACTTAATTTATCTCATCAATTTCTCCTTAGTTTTGACTCTATCAACGACTAGAAAGCCAGTTCCCGTGCTCACCAAATAGTCAAAAAGTTGGTCGAAGATGGATTGATAATTGATCGACTCTTTAGTATATGGAGACTGTAGTAACTTTGTAAGGGGAATACTTCTTTATTTAGGATTTGCACAATGTCCATCCCAGACCGTAATACATCTAGCTACAATCTAAAACACTATACCCACCCTGCAAAATACTAAATATAATTATCTCAAATTACCATTGCCAATGGTAAACCACGTAAGTTTATATCCAAAATTACAGCTTTCACATTAATGCAATGACAAAATTAGAAAGCCATGAGTTATTAATGTGGGAAGTAGATACCATAACCCCAAAACTTTTTTGTACATCATTATGCTGAATAGGTATACTTTTATCGATAATATGTGCAGAATAGCTCAATACATTGTATCTTCAAGCACACATCACAAGTACATCCAAATTCATCATTCCCACCGAGCATGAGTTGTAGTCCTAAGCTTAGTAGTCAGCCTCTTCCATTCCAAACCACACTATATCGAGAGGTCTGAGGTACCTTCAAGAAGTAGGTGAACACCAATCAACTAAAGAAACTGAAATTAAGAGGAGTGCAAAAATAGATATTAGCGGGTCACAAAGTATGAGTTAGAGCTGTTTCACCTAGTGCACAAATATTTCCTTGTTTCATGGGAGAATTTAACATATGGATAACCTTTTAGTCTCAGTTTCAACGTTTTAGATCACTAATGGAGGCAATGAAGAGATTCCCTCCTGCTATGACCATGTGTACAACACATGGAGTTTATGGGAACTAAAGGGATAACAAAGTCATTAAGGCTAAGCACCAGGAGGGTGTCAAGTGGGCTAGGCCGGACCGGGCCGGGCCGAGCCATTTAAACGTGGGCCACAGGGGGACGGGCTTGGGGAGGGAAAAGGGTGTCCGGCCCAGCCCACCCCGGATAGGGGCTACACCTCGGGCTAACCGGCCGGGCCGGGCTTTTTTTTTTTTTTTTTTTTTTTTTTAAGTTCTAATACAAAAATAGAAATTTACATTTACTACTAATAATAATAAAATTAACATTTACATCTAATGATAAAATTGCTAAATTAAAAAAAAGTTTAGTCGTAAAGCTAGCCGTTGTAAATTTAAAAAACTAGTCGTTGCTAATTTTATTTGAACCCCTAAATACTTTGGTCATATTTTCAAACTATAAATACCCCTCCATTCTTCTTCATTTTCACACAATTCTCTTTATCTAAGTTTGTTATTCAACTAGTGTACATTACTTCACCTCCACCTTCTCCTCGAGTTCGCATCAACTTCAAGGCAGTAGTGGATGCATTTTTTTGAAAGTAAATGAGGAACATGCTAAATGTCAACATGTGGTGACATATATCTCCACAAGTCCAGAGCGTCGGGTATTAGCCTATTGGGGAGGGGGTGGAGGGGGTACCGTGTGTTGCGTAGACACTTGTGAAAAGGCATGAAATTGAACTGAATGATTTATCAAAGGTATATTTGTTGAGATAAGTACTATCACAATCTAATATATACTATATACTGAAAATGTATCAAAGGTATATTTGTTTAGAAAACAAGATTGTCTAGCTTTAAAATACAATTTTAAAGAAAACTAAAGTGCTCCGTAAAAAGAGACTCCTAATTTATTGGGATACAATATTTTTAAAATACGTATTATTAGTAATAAATGTAGTACTTATCTTTTTTTTTTTTTTTTTTTTTAATTCGAAGTGGGCCGGGTCGGGCCGGTGCCCCGGTGGGCCATCACCCGGGCTACTGGTGGGCCGGGCTGGTGGGCTGTCCACCTTCTCCGGCCCCGCCCCCTAATAAAGCCCACCTAGCCCAGCCCCTTACACCTCTTAGTGGGTTTGGGCTGGGCCGGTGGTGGGCCGGGTTTTGGGCTGGCCCCGCCCACTTGACACCCTTACACCAGGTCACTGTCTCTAGTTCATAAAAAATATTTTCTCAAGTGGCATTGGTTAGGAGATCATGGGAAAACTTAACCTACCTAACAGAATTCTTCAAGTAATGGTATAATTAATTAAAGGAAAAAAAACTGAATAAAATCACACCGTAGTATTTGCTCAAACAGAACCAAGGGTAACTAAAAAGAAACTTAGTACTACCAACTTGTATAGAGACATAACTGGTGTTGACATACTATCAAAAGCTCCCAAGCATCAAATATGTCTGGTGTTTAATCCTTGCAATATTTGTTAGTATTAGATTTGTAATTAATTTTCAGATACCCATTTCTCAGATCTCTACTGACCACTCTCTTATTCTATCCTACAATTTTCAAAAGTTGTAGGTTCAACATTTTCAACGGAATCTCCATATTATTATTTCTTACTTCTTCCACTATATCCATCTTTTTATAACACCATAATAGTACACTATAAAAAATTTAGTAATCTAATAAGTTGCACCACTTAGATCCTCGTTTTTTCTCGGTGAAAGCACATGTTACAATAAGTCAGATCACATTAAATGAGTGGAAAGCAAGAGTTTTTAACCAAAAGAAGAAATTGAAATGAGTAGAACACATATGATAGAATGAAGGATAAACATTATAAACCCTCCGTTCCATTTTAAGTGTCTTACTTTCCTTTTTGGTCTGTCCCAAAAAGAGTGTCTCTTTTTATATTTAGTAAGTTGACATTTCAAACATCCTACGTGGCAAGTTTAAAATCACAAGATTCAAAGTACTTTTTGCTACTTTATCCATCTTTAATTTAAGATCACAAGATTCAAAAGTCTCACTCTATTTCTTAAACTTCGTGCCACTTCGTGCCAAGCTCTATTTGTTAAATTTCGTGTCAAGTCAAACTAAGACATTTAAATTGGGACGGAGGGAGTAAATGAAAAAAGAAGTCGGTCATCCAAAGGATGAAACTCCAACATTATGTTAGGAAGGGACTTGCATATTAATCACAAGCTAGCTATTGAAAAAGGACGTATTCAAGCTATATAAGAAACCGACTTCTTTTGGCAAGAGTTAGATTATCATTTGGAATCCTACTTATTAACCATATGAGGAGAAGTCCAACCTATAAGACACATAGCTTCATAAATCGCTCTTGAATTTCACACTGAATTTTCTAGCCAAATCTCAGAATTACGGTTGAATGAACTTCCCTGCTATTTCCATATTTCATGTTTGTAAGTTCTTAAATATCACTCAATGTTGTGCATCTTAAAAGAAAACTCTACTCCAAGTCCTCTATGATTAGTTACTCAAACTTTTCACAATGGATAACGAAAACTTGTTATCATAAACAAAGTTCAACACTTACTCGCAGCAATTGTCCATTTTTATTGACTTCTAGGCATCATCATAAGAACTAAGCTTGACGTGTATCAAAATAAGAACTTTGACAATTAAATCTTTCAATCATAACCAGTCCACAGGCAAACGAAGAAAATAGTAAACGCAACAACCACATTCAATAAAATGGACCAATAATCCCGTAATACCAGCACACTTCTATTAACCCCAAAACAACTAAAGGAGACAAAATTTGATATTAATTATCATTCTAAAAATCTAGAATTGTAGTACAATTTTATTAACACCCAATGCAGTTCTCCACACCTATAACCATAAAAGAATCAATGCCACATTATTTGTCTCTAGACCTCTTATATATGCTTTTAGGGGGTTGGGGTTCCAAACTAAAGAGAAAAACATTGGGAACTTCATCTATATATTTTCAACAATAATGTCCAATTGAAGAATTTAATGTACTTTATATATGAATATGTTGGTAGAACACCTATAAAAAAAACCTGGATTCGAAGAGATTGGTTACTAAGCCACGTCCTCTTCAATTCCCCTAGTCTTCCTCCTTCAGATACTACAATGTTATCATCTCCTGCTTAATGCTCTTCACTTCCACTGTACTATGCCTTTTTATTCCACACGAAAGCAATTTTATATGCATTCAGACATATAATCAAACACATTAGATGAATATGTAGTAGGAAGAATCATTTATATGACTCGTATATATTATCAAAGTACTCAGAAGAAAGAAAAATAGAAAAGAGAGAAGAAGAATCTCATTATTTTAGATTTATCTTCTTTTGTAGGTGAGAAGAAAATTATCAATCAAATAAAAAGAATGCATATTCTTACAGGGCAGTTACTCGATCACGCCTTATGGAACTCAAGAATCCACTGAGGAATTTTTCTCACACAACGCAAAGATAAACTGATTCTCTAACTGCAGGATGTGGGAAGTTGTCACAATTCAGAACATGCAGGTCCAAAATAGGTAACCAACTGGGGAAAAGAAAATCCATGAATATGTAAGAAGAAGATACAAACATATCAGAAAAAAATAAAGCTCAATTGATACCCAAAATTCAGAAAATAAAAAAAAGGAACCGTTTTTATGACAGTAAGGAACAATTTATATCCAGTTACCTGAAAAGTAATACAGTCCGTTTTTATACTAAAACAAGTACCATGTTTCCCCCCTCAGCAGCACTCACTGCAAGAGCAAAAACAAAAGCAGAAGAATGGTGAGAAACTCGAAACAGAGATGATACTTAAAAGAGTGAAGAACAGAGAAACACATAAGCGGACATGCTCTAAAAACTGAGCAGTAGAACTTAAATTCAGAGGAAGGGTTTGTGATATCTGTCTCTACAGTGAAATACATGTTGTACACTAACATAAAGTGCAATATACACGTGTCCTTATGTAAGCATATGAGGACACAATGAGAATTGTATAAAAGACCAAGGGCCCAAAAGTAATACAAAATTGAAAAGTTTGCACACGGTACGATAATTGGAGCATGTGTTCGTCTTTCAAGTCTCATTTCTAATATAGAGTAAAATATGAAATACATGTTGTACGCTAACATAAAGTGGGCTGGGCATAAATACCGAAAATTGAAAAATCGAACCGAAACTTCAACAAACCGAACCGAACCGAACTAGTTTGGTTCAATGTTTGGTGTCCATCGTCAAAAAATCAACCAAAATAAATTAACCGAAGTTTGATAAAACCGAACCGAAAACCGAACGCGCACCGAAATTTAATACATTACCCAAAAAAATTAAAATATCCAGCCCATTAAGTTTAAAGCAAAAAAAACCCAATTGTAATAATTCCTCTTTTGCATTTGTATCCCTAATTTTTCACTTCAATTGAAAAAATCAAATATCCTTAATAAAGAAAGGTAACTAGAATGTCTCTTTAGGATTAATGTATGTCCTTTATGTGTTTTCTTAATTATTCTTAAAGTATATATATAACACCTAGTAATCCTATGTCATGATTATAGTTTTCTGTTCTTGTGTATCCTGTTTGTTTGATTTTGATTTCAATTTATCAGTTTTATGTTTTATTGCTTTTGAGAATATGAATTAGTGTCAATGGAATCGCTTCTAATATTATATTAAAAAAACCGAATTGAAAAAATCGAAACCGAACCGAACCGAACTAGTTTGGTTCGGTATTTGGTGTCCACCTTCAAAAAACCGAACCCGAAATAGCCAAACCGAACCGAAAAACCGAACGCTCACCCCTAACATAAAGTGCAATATACACGTGTCCTTAGGTAAGCTTATGAGGACACAATTGGAATTGTATAAAAGACCAAGGGCCCAAAAGTAATACAAAATTGAAAAGTTTACTCAATAAAGCGCACGGTACAGTAATTGGAGCATGTGTTCGTCCTTCAAGTCTCACTTCTAATATATAGAGTAAAATAGTTTGCACTCTCTACGTACTTTATAACCAGTAAAAAAATACTTTTATAATATTATATTCCGGGTAACGTCGATGTATTTTTTAACCTTTTTACGTTAAGCTGACACGTAAAAAGTAATGCAAAATAGTAGATTCACAAAGCTGAGCACTAACCTGCTAAAATTTGTCGGCAGGTGACGATTGCGTTATAGGATTATCAAGATGGAGCTATTATTAAGTTTATAAGGCACTAAAATGGAGATACTTCCAGTGATAAAATTAATTATGTCATCTTTCGACTAAATGTGATGTTCACATTCCCTTGATACTACTGTTGTTTGCTAGTTGTGGAACCTAGCTATCGACCGTTACCAAAAAATCAAGATTACTATATATCAGTTTAAGTTATGTACTATCTTATAAGTGTAATTTTTTTACATTATTAAGTCAGTCAAAGAATATCTATAGGCAAGCATTCTTAAAATGTAGTAGAATTTATAATCTTGAAATAAAATATTTTACCTGTTACAACAAGTAAAAGTGACGCGATGACCTATTTTACAGAACTTAGTAAGTTGGGAGTGTTAATTTGTGTATTAAACCTAATTTGTTGGCCAAAGTACTTTTATATGAGTTTGATATCGACATCTAGTATTTTCTTCCTGAAGTTGTGTGGTTAATTGTGATAAAAAGATATGGTGATGCAAAATACATTTTAAGGAAGTAAAGTTGGCCTGGACTCAACTTTGTAATATACCTTTCGAAGAACACGATGAACTTCCAATTTTTGGTAATATCAGACTTAATAATGTATGGTTCCCCTCATGATTTGCCTTTTTTCTTTTCCAATATTCTGAGACGTTGACATCATTCCTTATTTGGATTAATTTTTTTGATCTACTCATCCGTTTTTTATCCATCATTTTTTCCTATTCTTTTAAACGAAGCTGAGTGATATATTCTTGAGCTACAGGATTTACTAAATCTTTATGATGAGATTTGATAACAAAAAAGGCAAAAACTTTCCCCTTTGGCATCGTCTGTACTCAATTTATTTTAATAAGTATCATGCTACTATGTTTATGAAGCTTAGACTATAAAAAAGACTGCACATAACATACAGTATATATGATGTATATGTCACTGATATACTATATTCTAACTTAATTGCTACTCGACAAAATTTCCAAGTCTTCTCCTAGCGAAAGTTAAAGGTGTTTACGTACCTTTTTTATTATTTTAATTCATGGTGTTCGGGCTAGCTTTACGCTCAACGTACAGCAACAAAAACATATCCAGTATAATCTCATACCCAACTTATGCGCACTTCAATTAATTTCACAGGATATCTGCTACCTCTCACCAGTACATGTATCAGTTAATTCTGTCCATCAAAACTTGGATTTATGGGGAAAAATCAGTAATATTTATGGTGTGTACGTACCTTAAAATGACTTCATCATACAGAAGGGAAAGATCGCCTTTTAAGCTTAATTTACATGTTGATCAAAGTCATCTAAAGTAATGTAGCTTAAGACTTTTTTGGACAAAATTAGTGGAAGTAAAGTACATACCTACCTTTATCCACAACAAATGACACTGAGAAAATGGTTCCTCCTTTGCTAAGAGGTAGTTGAGAATTATGTCTGCCAATTAGGAAATTATGGAGATCGAATATTATCTCATATCATACTGCTCTTGAAATCCCACTACCCCTTTGAGAAGTGGTCGTATTTTGGGTGTTGAATGAGCAGGTTGGGATCAACCTTTGCTGATTAAAATAGGTTGAGTTAATAAATGTACATCTCATTTATGAATTGCATTCGGGCGATTAAAATGGGCAGGGGCGGAGCCAGTGGCGGAGCCAGGATTCATATTAAGGGGTGTCAAAAAATGTAGAAATGTCGTGACCTAGGTTTGAACCCATGATCTTAAAGACTTTTTGCAACCCCTTAACCGCTATGCTAAGCCTTCAACTTGTATTAAGGGGTGTCAACAGTAGTATACATACCTATAAAATCAAAATTTCACTTATATATACAATGTAATTTTCCGGCAAAGGGGTGTCGTGTCACGCCCCAAAACCCACCCTGGACGTGACCGGCATCCGATGTCATAAACAACATCGGAAGAACCTAAACAACATAATAATAATACTTGAACCCGCCAGGTTCAACATTCGCCTCCAACAGTTTATACATTAAATGTAACAAATCATGAATACATAAACTAAATCGGCGGAAGTCTTTAATATCATAAAAGTTAATCAAACGCGACGATGCCCGAGAGTTAACAAAACTCAACTACTACCCGCAAGAATGTATACTATGGAGCTTCTAAGATAATGATGAATGTCTAAATCGTCGTGACGACCCGAAACTAAAAGGCGAAGAGTAAAGATAGAATGGTGCCCACGAACAATCTTGTGGGCTCACCGAATAGTCTCGAAGCAGCAAGTTCTCTTAAGTCGTAGGCGTATCACGAACACGCTCCTCAATGATACCTAACATACCATAAAAAACAACAATGGTATGCACGAGTGCGGGTACTCGGTGAGTGTCTCGGGGACAACAAATATTATAAAAATAAAATATAATAATACATAAAGAAATCGGTTACGAGAAGATGGCATAAAAACGTCATTCCACTTTTTGATTCTTAATATCATTTGTTAAACGAGTTTACAAAACCATTACTCAATATAAGACAAGTAATCGGCATGTGTATCTTAATAAGAATTATCAAAACCGATTATAAAGTCTTTTGTCAAGTTACAACTTTCAAATATGCCTTTCAAATTGATCAATTAAGATAGTCATCAACAATTCCATAAGAGAATAAGAATGTCACACATGCCAATACGGCCCAAGAATAAATCATATCGAGGGGATCACCATAGGGTTCCCTTGTCACGAAATACACCACACCGGATTATAAAATCCTCGGTGACCACTCATCCTCCCGAATGGCTAGGCATAAACACACGAGAATATGAAATCCTCGGTGACCACTCACCCCTAGGCGTAAGCACCCGAATATGAGATCTCGGTGACCACTCATCCACGAATGGCTAGGCGTAAGCACCGGAATATGAGATCCTCGGTGACCACTCATCCTCGGTGACCACTGACCATTCATCCTCCCAAATGAATGGCATAAGCTCCGGAATATAAGCACACCGGAATATAAGATCCTAGGCATAAGCACACACCGGAATATGAGATCCTCGGTGACCATTCATCCTCCCGAATGGCTAGGCATAAGCGGAATATGAGACGGTGACCATTCATCCTCCCGAATGGAGTTCATAGCATAAAAGTCGAATTACAATTCATCTCAAGGTAGTCACATCACCATTTACCATTAAGGTTCGTTATGCCATATCGTAAAGATAAATCGTTTCAAAGAATGTCGAAAACGTTTCACTTCTTTAAACAAGTTTCAATTTCCACAATTCGTAATAACATACTTTTATGAGTCAACAACCTTTTCAAGTAACTAGTTAAATCATCCATCAAGAGAATTCCAATATCATTACCAATCGTTCTCCTTCATTATTAAGCATCTCTTATAGAGGAAGACATTCATAATATCATATACATATATAGGGTTTGTTACCATCTAGGTTTAATGTGGGTTTGTCCCCTCACACACATTAACCACCATTTAGTCATGAATTGGAGTTCAAGAACCATGAGAAGAATTACTTTTCCTTTCATTCATTAAAGAATCTTCAATAAAATTAATACTCCTAACAATGGTTTCAAATGTGATTTTAAAAGAGACATACAAATCACAACCAAAGAGTTCGTAAAAACCGATAGAAACAGTATGTTCAAAAGAGACATACAAATCACCTTTATAGTTGAAAAGGATTTTTTTTTTTTGAAGAGATATACATTCAAAATAAGGTTTTTAAAAGGGAGACATACATCCAAAATAAGGTTTTTAAAAAAGACATACATCCAAAATAAGGTTTTTAAAAGGAGACATACATCCAAAATAAGGTTTTTAAAAGAGACATACAATCAAAATAAGGTTTTTAAAAGGAGACATACATTCAAAATAAGGTTTTTAAAAAGACATACATTCAAAATAAGGTTTTTTACATTCAAAATAAGGTTTTTAAAAGGAGACATACATCCAAAATAAGGAGACATACAAAATTCAAAATAAAAAAGGACATACATTAAGGTTTTTAAAAGGGAGACATACCTTAATTTGTTAAATAAGGTTTAACAAATCACTTTTCTAATGAAGAACACCCAAACCCTAGCTTGAATCACTTTGGAAAGAATTATGTTGCAACCCTAGGTTTTGATCACAAAATCATGTTAAGAATCATGGGTTTGATGTTAGAAAGGGAATCGAGACTTGAATTCAACCTAGAATCATGATAACACTTACCTTTTAGGGTTTTTGAGGCTTGGGACTTGTTCTTATTGACTTTAGGGTAAATTTTCGTGAATGGGGTCGGGGAAATAAACCCCAACCTTAAATATAACTGAAAACGCGTAAACCCGACTTTTTGACCTAAATCCGACCCGTTACGCGATGGGTCCGCGATGTGGGAACATCGCGCGATGTTCTGCAGCTCAATACTCAGACTTGCACGATTGGCCCGCGATGCGGGGCCATTGAACGCGCCCCCACGCGCCTGAAGAGGCGGCGTGTGTCGGTTCTGTACAGTGTTCGGTAAAATGGACATAACTTCTTGTACGTAACTTCGTTTTGGCTGGGCGACCTACCGTTGGAAAGATATTTCAAAGATCTACAACTTTCATTGAGGAAGTGTTTCCAAATTCGCAACACATTTTCATAAAAATCGCCTAGAAGACAGACCTACCAAAACTTAGGCGAATTTAAGAGGCCTTAAGAACTTCACTAATTGGTTTGACTTCAAAACGACCATCCTCCACCCGAATTCACCAAGAATGGATTCATATAGATAAAATATCATCTTAATACTAGATTTTTATATATTCACACCTAGTTCAAGTTTACGGGGTGTTACATTATCCCCCCTTAAGATCATTCGTCCTCGAATGAGGCTTATGGCCTAAGATTTTCGCTAACCCTCAAACTTTCGAATTATCACTAGTGCTTCTTTATGTGGTAAGATATCACAAACAAAACTCATATAATGTGGTAACAATAACCATATGGTCCTCGCAGAGACTCCCACAACAACCAGACGAGTCTAAGCATGGAATAAGGGATTTACACCCATAGTCTACCTCGAGATTTAACGATATTACTCTTTCAATCTATAGTGGGTTCACCTAGAACTACTAGCATAGCCATTTCAATCTAGGACTGTATAACACTTGGTAAGCCAGTCTGTACCCATAATTACCTCAAAGTACTCTATTCTTATTTCCAACAAATCGGAAGTAGTCTCACGATTCTTAACCACACCACGCAATATTATAGATCCTAGGAGTAATATCGAGGAACTAACTGTTTGGGTTTTCTACCATAGTCGAGGACAAAGCACAGAGTTTTATAATGAATAGTCAAACTTGAATCGGTCAACGGATACGCCTTAAGAGAACATATAGTTACAATACTCGTGCCCGCGTCGTCGGGGTCTTCGGCCTCTCTCTACGAGTCAAACCATAAAGTCGAGCTTGTCCCCCGTTAGCGGTGTTAGCAACCGCTTTACTAGCCCCCATTACCACGAGCATTAGGAGTGTTGTTGACATTACCATTAGGTGAATTATTCGTGGCCGGAAGAGTTAGGCATTTCACGAAGCCACTTCCTACAATATTTCTTGATGTGACCCTTATACCACAATGGTGACAAATAGGATCGTTCCGTCGGATGCTTGTCGGTTACTACCGTGTGAATATCCATTTTGATTACCGTTCCTCGACTTTGTCCACCGGATGGAACACCCCCATTAAAGCGAGAAATAGTGGCCGAGGTGCGAATTACCTTCCGTTTCCCTCCATCATACGAACCGGTGAAACCACCGTAGATCGGGCCTTCTTACTTTGTTCCCTTTCAAGCATCTCTTCGCCCTTCCAATTCTCTTGTTGTTCGGCAAACCCCACCGAGAGATGAGAAAGTGCAAGTAGGAGACATAGCAACAAAGACACGTACGGACTTGATACGTGGTACCAAGCCTTTCACAAAGCGAGTCAACTTATGCTTTTCAGTCGGAATCATGTATAAAGCATACTTTGACAGACGAGTGAACTCCAGACTATACTCACGAACCGACTTGTTACCCTGCTCTAGCTTTTCAAACTTCGTAGCCATAGCAATTCTTTCCTCATCAGACAAAAACCTTTCCATGAACGCCTCTTCAAATTCAGCCCATGTCGGAGCTAAAGCAGTGTCACCTCTCTCAGATTCCCACATCTCAAACCATACGTGAGCAACATCCTTCAACTGATACGAAGCAAGCCTCGCGACACGAATCACGGGCATCCATTGCCCTCAATGCCTTAAAGGTCTCATCTAAAAAGTGTTGGGGGGTCGTCCACCTCTCGTGACCCAAAGAACTGCGGTGGCTTTAAGTCTAGGAAGCTCTAGAAATAAAATTAAATCGCCACCACCACGAGGTCCCACACCTCCGCGCTGGCATTGTTGAGCCACAACCAAAGCAGTCAACATTTGAATGGCCGTCTGCATAGTACCAATCTCAGGCACACCCGCAACAGGAACAGCAGGAGCAGGCGGTGCTGGGGGTGGTGCTTGGTTTCCAGCATCATTTCCATTACCAACATTCGCGCCCCCAAGATTTCGGTTAACTTTCGCAGGACGTCCTCGTTTACCATTTTTGGATCGCGTCAGAGTCATTTCTGCAAGGCACGAATTAACGAGCGAATTAGAACGATCCTAGAAAGGACTTTAAGCTCTACAGCACAATCTAGAATCAAGAAGAATAGGAAACGCCTATAAATGTCCTGGTAGTCTTTCGATTATGCAGGTGATCAGGCTGCACAAGGAAGACTCCACTAGACACAACTCCACAGACACAGACAACTCCTAGGACACATTTAAACCTAGGCTCTGATACCAATCTTGTCACGCCCCAAAACCCCAATTTGCGGACGTGGCCAGGCATCCGATGTCATAAACAACATCGGAAGAACCTAAACAACATAATAATAATACTTGAACCGCCGGGTTCAACATTCGCCTCCAACCGGTTTATACATTAAATGTAACAAATCATGAATACATAAACTAAATCGGCGGAAGTCTTTAATATCATAAAAGTTAATCAAACGCGACGATGCCCAAGAGTTAACAAAACTCAACTACTACCCACAAGAATGTATACTATGGAGCTTCTAAGATAATGATGAATGTCTAAATCATCGGGACGCAGCCCCGAAACTAAAAAGGCGAAGAGTAAAGATAGAATGGTGCCCCACGAACAATCTTGTGGGCTCACCGAATAGTCTCGAAGCAGCAAGTTCTCTTAGGTCGTAGGCATATCACGAACCTGCTCCTCAATGATACCTAACATACCATAAAAAACAACAATGGTATGCCTGAGTACTGGGTACTCAGTGAGTGTCTCGGGGACAACAAATATTATAAAAATAAAATATAATAATACATAAAGAAATTAGTTCTGAGAAGATGGCATAAAAAGTCATTCCACTTTTTGATTCTTAATATCATTTGTTAAACAATTTACAAAACCATTACTCAATATAAGACAAGTAATCGGCATGTGTATCTTAATAAGAATTATCAAACCGATTATAAAGTCTTTTGTCAAGTTACAACTTTCAAATATGCCTTTCAAATTGATCAATTAAGATAGTCATCAACAATTCCATAAGAGAATAAGAATGTCACACATGCCAATACGGGAATAAATCATATCGAGGGGATCACCATAGGGTTCCCTTGTCACAGCGCACCACACCTGATTATAAAATCCTCGGTGACCACTCATCCTCCCGAATGGCTAGGCATAAACTAGGCATAAGCACACCGGAATATGAGATCCTCGGTGACCACTCATCCTCCCGAATGGCTAGGCATAAGCACACCGGAATATGAGATCCTCGGTGACCACTCATCCTCCCGAATGGCCTAAGCACGCCGGAATATGAGATCCTCGGTGACCATTCATCCTCACGAATGGCTAGGCATAAGCACACCGAATATGAGATCCTCGGTGACCATTCATCCTCCCAAATGGCTAGGCATAAGCACACGGAATATGGATCCTCGGTGACCATTCATCCTCCCGAATGGCTAGGCATAAGCACGCGGAATATGAGATCCTCGGTGACCATTCATCCTAAATGGCTAGGCATAAGCACACGACGAGTTCATAGCATAAAAGTCGAATTACAATTCATCTCAAGGTAGTCACATCACCATTTACCATTAAGGTTCGTTATGCCATATCGTAAAGATAAATCGTTTCAAAGAATGTCCACGAAAACGTTTCACTTCTTTAAACAAGTTTCAATTTCCACAATTCGTAATAACATACTTTTATGAGTCAACAACCTTTCAAGTAACTAGTTAAATCATCCATCAAGAGAATTCCAATATCATTACCAATCGTTCTCCTTCATTATTAAGCATCTCTTATAGAGGAAGACATTCATAATATCATATACATATATAGGGTTTGTTACCATCTAGGTTTAATGTGGGTTTGTCCCTCCCACACACATTAACCACCATTTAGTCATGAATTGGAGTTCAAGAACCATGAGAAGAATTACTTTTCCTTTCATTCATTAAAGAATCTTCAATAAAATTAATACTCCTAACAATGGTTTCAAATGTGATTTTAAAAGAGACATACAAATCACAACAAAGAGTTCGTAAAAACCGATAACTTTATGTTCAAAAGAGACATACAAATCACCTTTATAGTTGAAAAGGATTTTTTTTTTGAAGAGATATACATTCAAAATAAGGTTTTTAAAGGAGACATACATCCAAAATAAGGTTTTTAAAAGGAGACATACATCCAAAATAAGGTTTTTAAAGGGAGACATACATTCAAAATAAGGTTTTTAAAGGGAGACATACATCCAAAATAAGGTTTTTAAAAGGAGACATACATTCAAAATAAGGTTTTTAAAAGGGAGACATACATTCAAAATAAGGTTTTTAAAAAAAGGGAGACATACATCCAAAATAAGGTTTTTAAAATCACCTTTATAGTTAAAATAAGGTTTTTAAAAAAGGAGACATACATCAAAATAAGGTTTTTAAAAGGGAGACATACATCCAAAATAAGGTTTTTAAAAGGGAGACATACCTTAATTTGTTAAACAAGGTTTAACAAATCACTTTTCTAATGAAGAACACCCAAACCCTAGCTTGAATCACTTTGGGAAGAATTATGTTGCAACCTTAGGTTTTGATCACAAAATCATGTTAAGAATCATGGGTTTGATGTTAGAAAGGGAATCGAGACTTGAATTCAACCTAGAATCATGATAACACTTACCTTTTAGGGTTCTTGAGGCTTGGGACTTGTTCTTATTGACTTTAGGGTAAATTTTCGTGAATGGGGTCTTTGGGAAATAAACTGACCTTAAATATAACTGAAAACGCGTAAACCCGACTTTTTGACCTAAATCCGACCCGTTACGCGATGGGTCCACGATGCGGGACCATCGCGCGATGTTCTGCAGCTCAACACTCAGACTTGCACGATTGGCCTGCGATGCGGGGCCATTGCACGCGCCCCCACGCGCCTGAAAAGGCGGCGTGTGTCGGTTCTGTACAGTGTTCGGTAAAATGGACATAACTTCTTGTACTTAACTTCGTTTGGGCTGGGCGACCTACCTTTGGAAAGCTATTTCAAAGATCTACAACTTTCATTGAGGAAGTGGTTCCAAATTCTCAACACATTTTCATAAAAATCGCCTAGAAGACAGACCTACCAAAACTTAGGCGAATTTAAGAGGCCTTAAGAACTTCACTAATTGGTTTGACTTCAAAACGACGATCCTCCACCCGAATTCACCAAGAATGGATTCATATAGATAAAATATCATCTTAATACTAGATTTTTATATATTCACACCTAGTTCAAGTTTACGGGGTGTTACATGTCGCTTGACACCCCTCAAGCCAAGGTGGCTCCGCCCATGGGCGGAGCCAGTGTACATGTTACGTGTTCGGGCGAATCTAGTAACTTTGGTCCAAGCCTTGTATTTGTCTTAAGAAAACCACTGAATATGTACACATTCTTAATTTAGAACTCAATAACTTGAAAGAACTATAATACCGAACACAGTAACTTCAAAGAACTAGAATCTTGAAACCAGTTAACTTCAAATCCTGGCTCCGCCTCTAAAAATGGATTTAATCAAAATTATTGGGCTGAGATGAATTTTTTCAAGATGGATTAAATTTTATCTAAGAAATAAAACAAAGTAAAGAATAAAACATATCTTGATAAAAAAAAAAATTATGAGTCCATCTGGGCTGCCAACACAACTTTTAGATGAGATAAATTGTGGGGGTCAAATTGGCTGAGTAAATAAATGGGACTTGAGTGAATTGGACGGATCATATTTTCATGATTTAATTTTGACATCCAACGCTCCCACTCTTGGTACCTCATGTCCTACTGAGACGTGCACTGTGGGAGGATATACCGTTACTGAAGGATCTCGTGTTTTCATAAATGTATAGGCTATATAGAAAGATCCTTCTATGCGGGAATGATTTCAACTACTTCTGGCGGAAGAATTTGTGCGGGCATAGCCATGACAGAGCGGATGTTCATGTATTCACTGGCTTCACTCATTCATTCTTTCGACTGGAAGTTGCCCGAAGGAGAGAAATTGGACCTTACAGCGAAGTTTGGTATTGTTTTGAAGCTCCAAGATTGTCCAATCCAACACTATATGAGTAAGATAATAATGTGTCTGTATCTGCATGATGATTCCGTCTTTTGTATGATGAACTATGGAAATGTGATCCATTAAAATTGATTCAAATGTTTCCATACAGTTGGTACACATCAAGAATATAAAACCTGCAACTCGGTGTGCCTGAATTGTAACTAGTTCAGTCCATACACTTGGTACACATCAAATAGACTTCTTGATGTTTACCAACTGTATAGAATTTCAAATGGATCCCAGTTACAGGGAACGCATTCCCATAGTTGATTGTACAAATGACAGAAGCATCATCTCTACAAAAGCATTTCAATAATCACAAAAACACCAGCAAAAGGCAGGAAACAGGAGATTGCAAACTTCAATGAGAATAATTAAAAGCATCTGTGCTCATCAGACCTTACTCTGTAAAGGGCGTGCAGACTCTTTGGGGTTATTTTGTTCAAGTATATATTATACACAAATTACAATATAAGGATTTATTGCGAAGCATAATAATTACTGCATTATTTGTATTTGTTATTGGCTATTTGGTTCATTGCATTAAAATCCATATATATGGATTGTATAATATAAAATTTGTGTTCCATTTTAAAATTGGATAAAGATTTAATTTTCTATAATACCCACACTGTGCTCGAAGGCTGTTCACATATCTATCAAGAAGATGCCAATCGTCTCGTCCTTTAAAGGAAAACTAACTTAATAAGTAGTACTATGAAGGGCATTCTTTGTCATTTTAAGTGCTCCAATAAAGTAATACATGTAGTATTATTTCAAATTCGATTCAGTATACAATATTTAAGTAGTCACGTAAATTACCTATTTTACATGGAACAATGGAACTTTGAGTTGTTTATAAGACCATTTGCCAGGATAGAGCAACATCTTTTATCTTACTCATAGAGTGTTGGATTGGATAATCTTGGAGTCGGTATAGCCACCAGAGGCATTTTCTTCTTCAAAACAATACCAAACTTTTCTGTGAGGTCTAATTTGTCTCCTTCGGGCAACTTCCAGTCGAAAAAATGAATAAGTGAAGCCAATGAATACAAGAACATCCTCTCTGCCATGATAATCCCCACACAGATTCTTCTGCCTGAACCAAACGGAAAGTAGTTGAAATCATTTCCACTATAGTCCCATTTATTGTCCAAAAATCTCTCTGGATGGATCTCAGTTGGATTTTTCCAGATAGAAGGATCTCTGTATATAGCCCATACATTTACGAAAACACAAGGTCCTTCAGGAACAGTGTATCCTCCCACAGTGCATGTCTCACTTGGAGGGAACCAAGAGTGGGAGCACTGGATGTATGCGCAAGGCTTCTTTCATAACCACATAGAAATATGGTAACTGTGTAATATGAGACTCTTCCACTATATATTATCTTTTCCCACAACTGTCTCCAGTTCCTGTTGTAATTTCCTCAGGACGTCTGGTTTCTTCATAATTTCAGCCATGGCAAACTCAACTGTGTTGGAGGTTGTGTCAGTTCCACCGGCAACCATATTCTGTCCATAGTATTTGTGAGGTTATCATGTGCAACAATTTTTTATTTGTAGAACTGTATATTGGAGTTCATTTCAAGGTTCAGAGTTACCGAATTAAGTCTTTACATATTATCTGATGTTAAATGACTCTTTCCTTAGTGCAGTCAAATAACTAGGTAGCGACCAACAGGTCAAGACATCGAATATGATTCTTCTTATATTTATTACTACTTATCTGCCGCAATAATTCTTCAATACATTTACAATCCTATTTTTCACTTATGTTAGAATTTTATCCTCTTATTATGACTAATAATATCACTATAAGCCAATTTTTCATCCGGAATAGGTAAGGATAGACTATTTGAAGTAAAATGCAAACTTGTAAACCAGCACCACATCTAACGAAAGTGAATTTTCCTATACTAGAAGAATGCAACCAACAGCTCGGGACATGAATTTATGAATCTGATTCTTCTTAAAAAAAAAAAAAAAAAAACTCATATGCCCCGATAATTCTTCAATAAATTTACAATCCCACTTTCTCTTTCATTTGATTCTAATCCTTTTTATTATAACTAAGAAAAGATCTGCCTTCATGATCAGTGTAAGTAATTGTTCATCCATATAGATAAGGTATGAAAGGTTGAAGACAAATGCAACCTTGGCTACTCAATAATAATGCAGTGATGACTATGATTTATTTGAAGTTTGGAACTGGGGAGAGGAAATTTTGTTGTGTTTTAGTAGAATGCACAATTCATATAACATACCATGAGTAAGGCTTTGAGTTCAGTCAAGGTCAGAGGCATTTTGGCATCTGCATCATCTTTCATCTTCAGCAAAACTTGCAAAAAATCCTTGATTTCTTGGTCAACAGCAGTTCCCATCCCACCATTTGTATCTAATTTTTGTCTTTGATCAATCATGGTCTCAAATATCTTATCAAATCTCTTTGCCAACACCTTCATCTTCTTTGTAACACCCTGCAAATCAAACCTTTCCAAGCCCGGGTAAAAATCGGAAACATTTGGAGTACCTAACAGCTCAGTTATCTTAGTAACAACATGCCTAAATTCTGCTCCAAACCTAGCTCTTTTCTCACCTTTCACTGTGCCACCCCATAACCTGCTTGTAATTACCACATTAAGCAATGTCAAGAACATCTGTTCACCAATATTCACAGGCGATGCTATACCCCATTTTAACCGGGTCAAAGTAGAGTACAACATATTGGTGATTCCTACATTATTAACTTAAGGAGTCGCCACCTAATTATTTTTAAAGATGAATTAGGACACCTATTTTAACTAAGTAAATGCTAAACATTAACTCCGATTAATGGCTTGCTTAACTAATATGATTCTAGGTGAGGGTTCTAATTATACTAATGGGAAGGTGTTAAGCATCCACTAGAATCCGTTAAAAACGATTACCAACCAAACTTAGATTAATTTATAGAAGTAATGCATTGAGAATTTTTTGAAATAATACTCCCTCCGTTTCAATTTATGTGAACTTTTTCGGAGTACGAGGGTCAAACTTTATAACTTTGACCGTAAATTTTGACATAGATATTTCAAGTAATGCTCCCTCCATTTCAATTTATATGAACCTTTTCGGAGTACATGGATCAAACTTTATAACTTTGACCGTAAATTTTGACATAGATATTTCAAGTTTGTAAAACTAAAGTTTATATATTTGAAAACTATATAAAAAGTACTATAAGTCATGATAATTTATAATTCAAATAATTTTGAAAAAATGTAAGAAAACTTGGTCAATGAACCACCTCGTAGACTCCTCAAATAATAATGGGTTCACATAAATTGAAACAGAGGGAGGAGTAGTATTTAGTGCACTAGTTGAAAGTAGTGTATAAAGTTAACGTAAGTAGACATCATAGTTGAGCAAAAAGTGAATAATTAGCCAAGTTACAAAGAAAGTAATGGGACTTCATTAGAAATTTTGTCTTATACGTTAAGAAAATCATTTAAACAGAAACTTGGAACTTTTGTGAAAAAATGTTTGACAACTTACGGAAAAATTGCCCCTTTTATTTAGAGGAACTGAGTACAGATAATATTTTTAAGCTTGCAAAAGGCTTGTTTGTGCTTACTGAAAACTGAAATTATTAGCCAAGATATTTAAAACTAAAAAAACATTCACTTGTTTAAACTTCAGTTGGCGTAATTGAATTAACAAAAATTTGTTATTGATCTGAGGTATAGTTAGAGATATACTTCCATAAAAAAATAACTCAAAATTCTGAACCAATGAAAGTAGTCTAAATTAACAACTCTTTAAGACGTCGCTTCGAAATCTCTTGAACTCTAAATCCGTTATCTCTAAACTACCCCATAAGGTTAACTACCCGAAGTACTCTTAACTTAACTATGCATATGAAAGGAAATAAAAATATGCTAGCAAGTCAAGAGATGCGTAAGAAATATATAAAGCGATTGACACAATAGAAGGGGGATATCCGCTGTTTGTCACCTCTCTTTTGTATTTTGTTCGGATGAGAGGTGTTACTGGAGATGTAAGTGCAAGTCTAGGGCTTAGCGGCAACCATGTTGAGTCTCAAAACGAGACTCTTAATTGCTCCAGGTACATTACATGTAAAGAAAAAAAAAATAGGGTGAAGATTAGCGAGACAACTTGTGCAAAATATATTCACAATATATTTCTAGATAAAAAGAAAAATACATGAAGAAATACAAGAATGAAATGATCTACGTCCAGTAGAGAAAAGTTTTCCATTTTGTATCCAAGTCTCATCTTAAATGATTGTAAATTATCAAAGTATGCATTCTACATTACAGTGAAGCAGTGAAACTACATAATGCTCTTAAAATTAATACATGAGATCTGAATCTTAAGATGGCAAAAAAAGAATGCACATAATCAGTAAAAGGGAAAATCGCACACCATACTCCAGTTGTATCTAAACGGTCTGTGGGCAAAAGACCAGCTTGGGGCTGTCCTGGAAATGGTAAAGGGAGAAGAAGAGCATGCGAAAGGACGAGCGCTCTTAGGAGATTGGCTAAAACGAATGGGCTAAAATAGCTGCAGATGTTGGGTTGAAGATGCAACGCCTTTTCCTTCTTACTCCAATTTCCATGGGCTTCTACAGTTCTACTTAGAATAAGTACGCCATCCTTCACACTCAATATTCATTAATATTAAAAGTAAAATATTAATTTAGGTAGATAATTACAATATAATAGTTAGATAATTACAATATAATAGTAATAATAATAGTAGTAGCAGTAGTAGTAATAATAGTACTAATAATTGTTGTATTGGTAACAAAACAATAATAATAGTGAAAATAGTAGTGACGATGAAGTATTTGATTTATCAATAACTTAGAAGCTCGAGGGATAAATTGGAAGAACGGAGGGTTAAAATTGGGTGTCAACAGGAGGCACCGTCAAGTATAGGCACTTCCGGTCTAATGGAAACCCTATAACCCAGTTTTCTTAGGTTATAGTCGCTGCGTCGAAGAAGTGAAGAGTAGAAATGATAGAGAATGAAGACACGTTATATGTAGGCGATGATGAGAGCTCCAAAACTACTGGTAGAAAAATTCTCCATACTCATGGTTTCAAGTGAGTACTAAAGCACTAATGTCCAATTCAAAAGAAAGTTATATACATGCTTAATTTGTGGCTAGAAGTTTGTCACTGCTTCTCTGTGACCTACCCGCCTCGCCCTTTGTGTCATGGGCATCACGTTTTTTATTTTTGGGCCGAAGTAAGATATCATTTTGGTTACAATTATCTCAACTTTTAAGCTCTGATTATAGTTTTAGCCAACACTAAGACATTGTTATCACCATCAATACTAAAAATGTCACGAAAACATTATCTTTGAAAATGTTTATCACTCTCCAACTAAACACCAAAAAGATCTTCCTGTTAAATATTTTTCATAAATGGAAAAATTTACCCAAGGACGGTTCAATAAAATTGGTGGCCTAAAGTCAAATCTTAATAAGAGTTCTCAAGTATATTCAATAAAACTAGCTCACACATGTGCATCTCGTGCGCCACACGTGCATCTCATGCAACTCTATGTGGAGAGCATTCAAGCATGAAGATTAGTCTACTAGCAATTTTTCTCATTTCAGTATTCGAATCCAAAATCTTTGATTAAGAATTATGCAGAAATTTTATCCGTCCTACGACAGGTCCGTGGCGATACTCGTCTTTCTCTTTAACCCTTTTGCCCAAACTCCTAAAGATTTGTTTTTTTTTTTCTTTTTCACTTTTTTTTTCTTCCCATTTCAAACAATATCTTCTCTCTGTGATTGCACGCTTACTCAACCATTTCTTCATCACCATGTTTACAAGACCTTTCAAACATGGGGAAGTAATCGCGTACTATGTTTACCATCATATCTTAATTGTCGGCTTAATTAATCCAATCATTTGATTAGTTACTTTGATGAGTTTGCCAAATCATGAGTGTTAAAATGTATAGCCATCTTATTTAAAAGATTAAACTGTTAGATTAATTGATCAAACAATTTAACATATTCTCAAAACAAAATAAAAAGAAGAGGCCCTGGATTCAAATTTTATTTCGCTTCAATTAAATTAGTTTTCTAAACAAAATCACGTCTTTGATTTAATGAAAAATAATCAGATTCACATGTGAGAATGTGAATTGAGATATAATATTCAAATACGAGATGCATAGAGTTGCACAAGATGCACGTGCATCTCGTGCAACTCTATGTAGAGAGCATTCAAGCATGGAGATTAGTCTATTTTACATCTCCATGTACTAGCTAATATTAAAATATTATGGCTTCCGAAAGAATTGTTTATTTATCTTATCAATGATCAATATATTTCATGTCTTCCTAAAGTGGACTTAAAATAGTTAAATTAGTAATTCTTTTTCCCTTACCTTGCTTTAGTTTGTCTCCATTCTGTTTTTCAAACTTTTTGTAACAATAATTGTATGGTACTATAGCATATTTATTAATTTATTTTAATCAAGTGGTCCAAGATTGTTGCAAGATTACCAGGAAGGACTGACATTGAGATAAAAAATCATTGGAACACACATATTAAGAAAAAGCTTCTTAAAATGGGTATTGATCCTGTTACACATGAACCGCTCAACAAAAAAAAAAAATCCAACTGATCAACCAATCCCAGAATCTGATCAAAACAAAAATAATGGTCATCAGCACGTAGTGATTGTACCGGAGAGTACAAGTGTCACTGCAACTGCCACCTCATCAGAATTAGATAACTCTTGTACCTTTTGCTTCTTCGTCTGAAACTCTGGTTATGAATCCAAGCTTGTTCTCGACGTGTTTAATGAAAATTATCCATTGCTAAGCAGCCTCCAGAACTAGCTTATTCTAGCTTAATGTGCCCATTCGTTTATAAGCTACTTTTGCCATGGTAAAAGTAGTAAATCGAGCCCTACGCCATCATCTCCCTACTCGTCTTGTCGAACTACTAACTCTAATACTAGTTGTTGGACTATTCTACTCAAAAGATACTTTTAACATGGTGTGAAATTATTTGTTCTGGGCCAAACTCTTATGACTATTCCGAAATGACCTCATATCACTAAAAATAACCTTAGTTACACCTTTTATGTAGCTTTCTAATCTTTTCAACTATTAATATGAGATTTGATTGCACACTCAATCGTAGCTTGGGTTCTCAAAGATATTTATCTGGAATTTCTCGATGTTCATCTAAATGCAGTCAATCTTTAATTCTATGACTTAAAAGTTATTCACATCCTTTCCTTACCGATGCCGTTTTAGAGTCCTTAGATTTTAATGGGCAGTCATGTACTCATGCTTATTGCCAGTATCAATTTCATGGGTGAACGAATTATTTGATTTCTGCCATAAACCATTTAATTTTTAATATATACATATATATATATTCATCCTTTATGATGCAACTGCTAGAATGCTAAGGCCTCGTAAGTTTATATTTTGTAAAAATAGATCCATAAGTTGGTAAATATATTTACTAATCATGTTTACCAACCATTTATATCAAATATTAAAAGATCTACAAGTTGGTAGTATATTTATGACAAATTTACTCTTACCAATCATGTGGGAGGATTATATTAACGAGTAGTTACACTACAATTCACATTCAATTTTCCATTTTATTGAACTAGAGTTTGATCAATTGATATTGTATTTTTTAGAAAGGCCTTCTAGTAGCATATAATTTTGTTATGAACTATGACTTGCTCATTTGGTAAGATTGTATAAGAATTGGGAAAGTTCTGATGGTTTTCACAACTTCTGGGGTTTTAATGTCTATAAGAAAAACTACAAGTTAAGAAATCCAAATTGCATGTCCAAACAAAACTTCAACTTCAAATCATCATGATTTCATGTCATGATTTCAAATCATGAGATGAAATCGCATGTCCAAATGCCTACTTAGTTTGAATAGGTCTTAATCATTATGATTTTCAAAAAAGTCTTAGTATAATTAAGAGATATTATTGTATGGATAATATTTACCACCACTTTGTCCACAATAGCTCCACCCCTACCCCTACCCCACCCCCACCGCACCACAAACCACCCGACTTCATCTCTACCTCCCACTACTCCACCACTAACAACCTCCACCATCACAACCACCACTGCTCCCATCCTCCAAACCCTCACCACCCCACCATCATTAACCACCTCTGTCATCACAATCACCACCACCGCCCGCACCCTCCCAACCCCCACCGCACACCCACCAGTACCCCCAACACCCACCTACCTACCCCTACCCGCACACCACCCGCCCACTCTCCACCCCTGAGCCTGAGATAATGTTGGATTTTAACATGTCAATATAAGCTTGTTTCGAGGGATTCAAACTCACTAGCACGATTAATCCAAATTCGAGGTCGCTTATGACCCATTTAAGGGAGAAAGCTTCCCTACTGGTGATTTTTTTCATTCTCATAGCTCAAACCTGAGTCCTCTGGTTAACATTTTGTTAATAACAAAATAAGTAAATTACGAAATAAGGAAAAGATCTAACAATGACAAAGAGGAATGCCCTGATTGCTGGTACGAAGTACCACTGGCGATGAAATTAGCCTATGAAACTTTTAAATTATTACAAAAAATGGCTAGATTTTCATTTTTTAGCAAATTTTTTACTGTATGTATGATGGCGACATACATATGTATGTATGACAGCTGATGTAAATATGTATGTGCATGTATAAACTGTATGTATGTTTGCCGCTAGTTTATGTGTGCATGTATGATATGTTTTGAAGAAAAAAAAAACTATTGCTATATTTTGAAAACTCAATAATATCATCATAACTTGTTATTAGAGACATAAATAGTGCTATTTATGAAAATTTTCCTATTAAATAAGTCAACTTTTTCAATTTCTTAATTAGTTTTTATTTTATAAAATTTAAAACCAAATTAAACATATCCAAAGTTCATAAATCTTTCATCCAAATCAAATCAAATTCGAAATACAAAAGGAATTCGTGTTCGATTTAATCTTAATAATGCTCAGCCCTATTAACTGTCTGTGGTGGATTATAACGAACAAGTGAAACAGAAAAAAAAAAAAAAAAAAAAGAGACAAATAGCAGGTTAAATAGAAAAATATAATTCACTTCTTGTTCAAGAAATTATTGGCCTGCATCTTGTTCAACGGTGCACCCCTGGATCACGTACATCTCATATCTTTTATTTTTAGAGAATTTTTTCTAGAAAGATGTTTATAAAATTAATCAAACAAAATAGTGTATTAGAAAGAATAAATTAGTCAAAGTATAATTTCCTACCTTAATGGTATAAGTTAAAAGAATTGTTATAAAGAAATCAAAACAAAAAGGAGATATATGTAAATTAAGTGCTTCCTCCGTCTATTTTTACTTGTCATGTATTAACTTGACACTATCTATATATAATATAAAGTTAGGCATAGACAAAGTGATGTGACACCTCTCTATAGCCAGCATTCATATTTATGTTTTTTTTTTTTTTTTTTTTTTTTAAGACAAATGGAGTATTAAAGAAAAAAGAAAGGGTTGATCTATTTGCTTTAACTGATAAAAGCCCAAATGGCCAATAAAAACTGATAAAGTACCGTTTAAAAAGGTTATAAAAACAGAGCTCACGTAGCTAAACCACTTAAATACCATTTGCAGTTATTTTTTTCTCCTTCATTTGTTGTTTTTTTTTCTCCTTTATTTGTTTTAATGTCCACCTTCATAACAAATAGCTATTCAACTCCTACTCTTAATAATATTAAAACTCTCATGCTTTAGTTTTTTACTTTCATAACCCCCAGCCATTTAATTTAAAAGTTTAAAATATCTTATGGTATTCCTTCATTTCTGTCTATATAAGTTCAATTTTTGTTCATGAAATTCATACCCAAGATTATCCTTTTCATTTTATATATTTGTAGTGATTCCCTTATATCATTATCATAGTGTTAGATTCATGCTTTAGTTTGGCTCGATGAAGAAGGCTCTTGAATGTTGATCAGTTTGTGAGATGGGGTGTCGGCAAGAGCTCGGAAAATTGTCCACTGATTCTGTACTTTTTTTCCCATTTATTTTCTTATGATTAAGGTCCCAAGGAGGATGTGGTTGTTATATTTTTTTTCTTCTTTATTTACTTTTTCTTTTGTTTTCTTTATGAGATTATTGTACATATGGCATCTTTTAAAAAAGGAAACGAGTAGCAGCACTCGTTAGAAGAGATTTTAAAAAAACTTAGATTGATTCGAGGAAAAATTATTTTTATATGCCGATGTGAAGGTTACGGAAAAATCTTCAAGGTGAACGTTTGAACAAAAAATATCCAGATTCAAAGGACGTTTTGAAAATCTGATTCTACTTTGTAAATATCTTTGCTGCACCTTCAAAGTTAGTTTACTCAAAAAAGGTTTTGATTTTTAAGAATGAACCAAGGTCAAGAAAAGAGATTGATTTTCAACTTTCATTTTATGTGGAAACAATTCTTTAACAACAACAAAAACAACAACAACAACAACAACAAAAAAAAAAAAAAAAAAAAAAAAAAAAAAAATGCCGCAACATGCATGTTTTTTCAGATGGACGACTATATATTACTCTTTTCAAGAGGGATATCAATGTCGATAAAATCATGTAAGATATAATCGCTTTCATATGAAGAACCATTTGCATTTAATTTAAGTATTTGTTTATTTCTTCTATTTTCTCTCTTAATTTGAAAAATGATGTATTTATATACTTTAAAATCGGTGTAAGTTTCCTGAATGAATAGCATCCTTATCTAATGTTAATGTGTTATGGGTGTCGTCTCCATAAAATATACTAAAGGTCAAACGACATCCTTATCGAATAGTTCGAAAAAAAGTCTTAAAGGAATCTGCCAATAACTCAACAAAAATACACTGCCAAACATAATTAAAACTTGATAGTTGATTTCCACTAAAGGAGGTGAGGAAATCAAGACAGTAAAAAAAAGAAATCATGAAGGAATTTACATTTTGCGATATGTAAAATTAGATTTTTTTTTCTTTTTAGGTTTTCACTCCCAAAGAAGATTAATACAAGTGACTCTAACAACCTGAATTCATCCCTTTCTTGTATGCAATGTTTTCGTTTTCCAAGATAAACATAACCAAGTGGGTGAAATCCTTTTTGTTTTATATTTTAATTTTATATTCTTATTTATGTAAACCTTCCAAAAAATATTTAAAAAATAAAGTGTATCTACTAAATTTCTATTTTTTATATAGAGACATGAAGTTGGGCAACCATTTCGACATGTCTGCTTGGTGTAATGTAAATTCAAATGTCGGTAATTAAAGAGACCGCGCGAAGCGCGGATAAGTACACTAGTTATTGAAAAGGCTAAACTAAAAATGGAAATTTACTATATCAACCCTAATTATTGATAAGTCATCTAATGATTGAAATCAATAAAACATATTTTAAAAATTGTGCAGCCCAATAATTAATAATAACGGTAAAATAGTATGAAATGATAAATTATCTCTTAATTTTCAAACTGAAAAAGTAAAAAAAATAAACAACTATTTTTAATATACAGAACAAGTAAAAATGGAATTTGGAATACTTTGAGTAAGGTATGTGAACTTATCCCTAAAAGCTACGATGTCCTGAAATTTCCTTTAAAAGAGCACATTTATGCTGGCATTGAAGACAATGCTTATAACCTAATTTAAAATTTCCTTATGTGTCTTGTGGACAGGAAAAAGCACCAATTAAGTTGGACGGTATCAAAAGTTAGGAAGATGCACCAACTAAGTTGGACGGTATCAAAAGTTAGGAAGATCCCTATCTTGTGCAGAATAGCTTGGTAGGCTCAGTACTTGTTCATTTTTGTTATTTCGATGTTTGTGCTCTACGGAGTTTTTCTAGATCCCCAAATCTGTCAAAACATGTATTTTAAAACAATGAACTTTTTAATTTAATTTTTTTCTTTTCTTTTAATTCTTACTTTTTTGTTATTTTAGTCTTTTTTTTTCAGTCAAAATCTATGTGTTCACTTGCCTATTACGCGTGTACCTCACGCATTTTATCCAACTTAGCTAAAGTAGTGCCAAATAAGTTTAGTCAACGGCTAAAGGGGTTTAAAATACATGGTTCGAGGGTCTAGATGAAACTCTATAGAATGTAAACACTAAGATGACAAAAATGGATAAGTACAGGGTCTACCAAGCTATTCCACCATTATTTAATGGCCCTAAAAGGATCTTATGGTTGCAACTTGCATCTTGCCATATAAAGTAAAACAAGAGATAAAAGTTAAGCTTGGCAACTTGCTATGTATAGTCAAAAATGGCAATTCGCAAGTAAAGCTATGAGTTCGAACAGTAGTGGTAAAAGGCGGAGCCCGAATTTTAATTCAAAATTTAAAGTAAACACATTAAGAAGCAAGAGGTTCAACATCTACTATATATACATAAAAAATAATTATGCCTAGTTATGGTGGGTAAACACTTATTCACCCTGGATGTTTATATCAAATCAATGGATGCATGACATGTGTTTGAATATATAAAGCTATCACTTAATCATGATTAATTAATATATAGATTCACTTTATTAATACACTTAACCATGATAAATTGCGAACATGCGGGTAAGTATTTACCGATGTGGTGATACTGAAAGAAATAAAGAAAAATATTCACACACTGTTTGCACCAAATTACATTATAGTTTATTTCCAGGATAAGATGTTGGAATTAGCAAGGATTGCCATATTGATTCAAACGAAGTTGACAAAGAAATGGGAGGGAAAACCCTAAGTCTAATCGAGCAAGAAAGAAGAGGAAATGACTGTTGTGATTCAACAAAATAAAAACGATGGGCCAAGTTCTAGACTAAAGAAAATTGGGCCCAACAATGCAGGTAAAGGAAATGGACCAAGAGTAAATGGAAATGGGCCCAATTCATCAGCACATGAAGCCTCACGTGCCAACAATGGAAATGATCATCCAACATGATGTGTTGGACAATTCTCAACCCTCAGATCATTTCCATACATACTTGTACAACACACAAAGGAGTGGAATCTTCCATCATTTTCATAGTTGTAATTAGTTAGAACAAAACCAATAGGAATTTAGCAAGTGTACAAATATTATTGGTTGCTATATTTGCATTGCATTGTATAAATAGGTGTACATAAAATCATTGAAATCATCCGGAAAATTTCTCTATTTTGCATTCTTCTTCTTGTTTTTCCACATGGTATCAGAGCAGATTTGAAGTTTTTCAGATCTGGTTTTATTTTCACTGTTTAGTCTTTATCATCTTCATTGCTTAATTTTTCTCTTTCATAATGGTTGAGTCTAATATAACAACTTCATCTTCTACTGTTGTCTCCACTCAAATGGACAGCAGTAGTCCATACTACCTTCACCCTTCAGACTCACCAGGCATGTCCTTGGTGAACTCCATGTTTGAAGGGAAAGGATATGGAGGTTGAAGTAGAACTGTTCTCATTGCTCTTTCAGCCAAGAACAAAGTTGGATTCATTGATGGAACCAACAAGTCCCCTGAGATCACTAGCACTGACTTCAATCTATGGAGCAGATGCAATGACATGGTAACTTTTTGGTTGCTGAACTCACTCTCCAGGGATATCTCTGATAGTGTCATTTACTCTAAATCTGCAGAAGATCTTTGGAATGATCTTGAAGCAAGGTTTGGACAGCCTAATGGTGCCAAACTTTATCATCTGTAGAAGGAAATGAGTGATTTAACTTAAGGTTCAAATGATATTGCTAACTACTACACTAAGATAAAGGGACTGTGGGATGAACTGGACACTTTATATGCTAAAAGTATGTGTTCATATGAATCCAAGTGTAGAGGAAAGGACAAGGTAGTCAAGTCTGTTCAAAATGAGAGGCTAATTCAGTTCCTCATGGGACTGAATGATGCCTATGTATCAATAAAAAGCAATATTATCATGATGAGTCCTTTACCCTCAGTTAGTCAAGCATATGCACTGCTTATACAGGATGAGAAACAAAGAGAGGTGTTTGTGCAGTCTCATTTCCCTAACAACTCTTGATCTTTCATGGCAAGTAATGGAGGTAATTCAGGAGGACAAAACAATGGTCATAAGTTTCAGAATGCTGAGCACAAAGGAAAGAAGAACACTCATATTTGTTCCTACTGTAACAAAGTGGGACATATAGTTGACAGATGCTATAGGGTTATTGGATTTCCTTCTGATTTTAAGTTCACTAAGACAATGGCTTATAAGACAAATGTCAGGAGCAATTTTGGACAACCTAATGAAGAAGGTGGATTTTCCAACTATCGATCAAGTGATGTTTTGAATCAACTAAACAAGGATCAATTTGTTCAGCTGGTATAGTTATTGAACTAGTGGTCAATCAAGAGGTTCCCTCAAGCTCGGAAGTTAATGTCAATGCTAATGCTACCCTGGATGGTAATGTTTTGAATAAGTCTATTTTCTGTTTAATTTCAATCAACTCTAACCCTTGGATATTAGATTCTGGGGCAACTCAGCATATGTCATTTGATTTTAGCCTTTTCACTAATCTTAGAGCTTTAACTAAATCTCTCAATGTCAATCGTCCTAATGGTTTTAAGGTCAAGGCAACTCATGCAGGGAGTATTTGTTTATTTCCTGATCTAATCATTCATAATGTCCTTTATGTTCCATCTTTCAGACTTAATCTCTTATCCATACACAAGATGTGTGTTCAGCTAGACTGCCTAATCACTTTTTCTTCAACTCAATGTGTTTTGCAGGCCCCTTCAGTGAAGAGGCCTCCGGAACTTGGTCAAGCTAGGAATGGTCTCTATCAGCTGTTTTCTTCCGGTCAACAACCTAAGAGTCTAGTCAAGACTAATGCATTTTCGTTTTCAGTTTCCAGTTTTCTTAGATGTAATTTTGTTCCTGTTTTATCTCAAATCAAGGAGAATTCTAATGTTCAGTTATGGCATGTAAGACTTGGGCATATGCTTTTTTCATCAATGAGAAATATTAGTTTCTTGTCTTTTAAATCTATTCCTGATTGTGCTTGTGATGTATGTCCTCTTGCTAGATAAACGAAACTCCCTTCAATACAAGTTCTATAAAAACTAAGTCCATTTTTGAACTTATTCACATTGGCACTTGGGGTCCCTATAATAAAACAACCTACAATAGATACAAATACTTCTTAACTATAGTAGATGATTTCAGTAGAGGGACTTGGACTTATCTTTTAAGCACTAAAAGAAATGCTTTTTCTATGCTCAAACAATTCTTGTCTATAGTTGAGAGACAGTTCAACATTAAAGTCAAGACTATAAGATCTGATAATGCTCTAGAGTTAGGAAGAGGGTCTGTTGCATCTGAATTTCTTTCCTTTCAAGCCATTTTGCATCAAACTTCTTGTGTGTCAACCCTACAACAAAATGGGGTTGTGGAAAGAAAGCATAGACATTTGTTGGAAACATCTAGAGCTCTGCTTTTTCAGTCTAATTTACCTATGATTTATTTGGGGGGGGATGCTTATTGGCTGCAACTTTTCTAATTAACAGATATCCTTCTAGAGTTTTGGAGGGAAAAACTCCTTATGAAATAATTTTCCAAAAACCTCCTGATTATCATTATCTCAGATCTTTTGGATGTTTGTGTTATGTTTCTACTTTAAGTCAAAATAGATCAAAGTTTTCACCTAGGAGGTTCCTTGAGTTTTTATCGGGTATCCCTATAGGCAGAAGGGAATACAAGGTTTTGGACTTAAAAACAAGAATTTTTTTTGTCTCCAGGGATGTGTCATTTCATGAAAACAAGTTTCCTCTCAAATCCACCTCAAGTTCTAATTCTTTGCCTGTTTTTCCTATTCCTTCCTTACATGACTTCCCAACAACAAATCTACCTAATGTTTTAGATGATGATGCACCTACTTCACCAACTTCTCCTATTCAAGATAGTCCTGATCAATCTCCTATTCATCATACACCTGAACAAGCTGAAGATCCTATTCAAAACCTCTAAATGAGCCAGTACATCAACAAGACAGCCAACCCCTTGTAACTCCTAGGAGAATAACTAGCCTCACAAGGAACCTGCCTACTTATCTGATTATCTGTGCAATAATGTGTATCTCACAGACCTCACTTCTTGTTTTTCCTCTCCTGTGTCACCCGCTATTTTTCCTTTTGCAGCTTTGTCTTCAGATAATCAACAACTTTTTAATTCCATTTCTAATATAGTAGAGCCTAATAGTTTTGTTCAAGCATCACTCCATCCAGGGTGGCAACAAGCAATGTCCAATGAGATTGAAGCCTTGGAACTACCAGACTTGGGAAGTAATGGAATTATCTAAAGGACACAGAGCTTAACCTTGTAAGTGGGTTTACAAATTAAAGCACAAATCAGATGGAAGCATTGAAAGGTTGAAGGCTAGGCTAGTTGTCAGGGGAGATATTCAGAGAGAAGGAATTGACTTCACTGAAACTTACTCCCCAGTAGTTAAGATGATAACAATCAGAGCTATTCTAGCAATTGCAGTTAAGAAAAAATGAGTGCTTTTTCAACTAGATGTGAATAATGCCTTTTTACATGGAGACCTCAATGAAGAAGTCTACATGAAATTTCCAGCAGGCATGGATTCACCTGGTGCCAACTATGTTTGTAAGTTAAAGAGGTCTCTGTATGGGTTGAGGCAAGCCTCAAGGAAATGGTATGCTAGGCTTGCAGCTGCTTTAGTGTTTAAAGGTTTGTTGCTTCCTTAAATGATTATTCAGTCTTCATCAAAAAATTTGGTGATCTAATTACTATTGTGGCAGTTTATGTAGATGATATAATTTTAACAGGAAATGATGCTTCAGAAATGGTAAAGTTGAAGTTGTTTCTTGATACAGAGTTTAAGGTCAAGGACCTTGGTCATCTACATTATTTTCTTGGTATTAAAATGGTAAGGGAAACTCATGGTCTTATTCTAACACAAAGGAAATTCACTATGGAGTTATTATCTGAGTTTGATGTATCTCATCTACCATTGGTGTCATCTCCTCTTGATCCTAGTCTTAAACTGTCAGCTGAGAATGGTGAATTAATAGCAGATCCTACTACTTACAGAAAGATATTTGGGAAATTAAATTATTTGACACACATTCGACCTGATCTATGTTATGCAGTTTAACATTTGAGTCAATAGATGCAGCAGCCTCGCATCCCTCATTTCACAACTGCTTTGAGAGTGATCAGGTATTTGCGAGCTGATCCAGGTCAAGGTTTATTCCTGTCTGCTAGTCCTTCTTTTTTTTTTCTATTCTAGCATTCTGCGATGCGGATTGGGGTGCATGCATCGATTCACGCAGATCTATTAGTGGTTTCTACATTACATTTGGGGGTTCACCACTTTCATGGAAGTCTAAGAAACAAGTTTCAGTCTCACTTTCCTCAGTTGAAGTTGAGTATCGGTCTATGAGAAGGGTAGTTACTGAGATTACCTGGTTGAATTGACTTTTGCAAGATCTGGGTTCACCTCCTTCGCTTCCTATTCCGGTCCACTCTGATAGCCAAACAGTTATTCAAATTGCTCACAATCCCGTCTTCCACGAGCATGCCAAGCACGTGGAATTGGATTGCCACTTCGTCCGGCAACAATATCTCACCGGATTGATTTCCTTGACATTTGTGCCGGCTGCTTCTCAACTAGCCGACCTCTTTACCAAGCCATTATCAGGCGTTTCTCATCAATCCTTGCTAGGCAAGTTGGGTTTCAGTTCCCTCCCCTCCAACTTGAGGAGGGGTGTTGGAATTGGCAAGGATTTCCATATTGATTCAAACGAAGTTGACAAAGAAATGAGAGGGAAAACCCTAAGTCTAATCGGGCAAGAAAGAAGAGGAAATGAATTTGTTGTGATTCAACAAAATAAAAATGATGGGCCAAGTTCTGGACTAAAGAAAATTGGGCCCAACAATGCAGATAAAGGAAATGGACCAAGAATAAATGGAAATGGGCCCCATTCATTAGCGCATGAAGCCTCACGTGCCAACAATGGAAATGATCATCTAACATGATGTGTTGGACAATTCTCAACCCTCAGATCATTTCCATACATACTTGTACAACACACAAAGGAGTGGAATCTTCCATCATTTTCATAGTTGTAATTAGTTAGAACAAAACCAATAGGAATTTAGCAAGTGTACAAAATATTATTGGTTGCCATATTTACATTGCATTGTATAAATAGGTGTATAGAAAACCAATGAAATCATCCGGAAAATTTCTCTATTTTGCATTCTTCTTCTTGTTTTTCCACATAAGAACTAATGTATCTGGTAAGGTCTGCCGGATACTTTTTGTCTTGATCCAAGATATTTCATTCCTTTAGCAAAATTATTTTTGTTAAAGTGATGATAAAGCATTGTTTCTCTTCCAATCTCATTTCCCTCTAAAGCTAAAATCATGTCTCTCAACGTCTTGAAACCTCTGTTTGATTCTTTCCCATGGCCCTGGAAAGAACCCAATATTGAGCAAAATGGTGTATTTTTCTCTTATGTGCTTGGTATTTTAGCTTTACTATGGTTTCTTTGGTTTTTCATCAATAAGTCAGATAAGGGACTGCCACCAGGGCCTAAAGCTTTGCCCTTGATAGGTAATCTCCACTCTCTTGATCCTGAACTTCACACTTATTTGGAATCTCTTTCCCAAACTCATGGCCCCATTTGTAGACTCTGGCTTGGAAAAAAAATTGGGATTATCATTACTTCTCCTGCATTAGCTCGTGAGGTACTCAAGGATCAAGATACCATTTTTGCTAACAGAGATATGCCTGCTGCTGGTAGAGAAGCTACATATGGTGGCAAAGACATAGTATTGAATCCTTATGGACCAAAATGGCGCATGTTGAGGAAGGTTTGTGTTCACGATATGCTTAGTGGCTCTACTTTAGATTCTGTTTATGAACTAAGGCGACGGGAGCTTAGACAAACGATCAATTACTTTTATAGTCAGGCGAGATCGCCTGTGAATATTGGTGAGCAGATGTTCTTGACTGTGCTTAATGTGATTACAAGCATGTTATGGGGTGGCACTGTGAAGGGTGAGGAAAGGGCTAGTCTTGGAGCAGAGTTTAGGCATGTTGTGACTGAGATGACTGAGCTGTTAGGTACTCCTAATATTTCCGATTTTTATCCGGGCTTGGAAAGGTTTGATTTGCAGGGTGTCACAAAGAAAATGAAAGTGTTGGCAAAGAGATTTGATAGGATATTTGAGAGCATGATTGATCAAAGACACAAGATGGATAGAAATGGTGGCCAGGAAAGCAAGGATTTTTTGCATGTTTTACTGAAGTTGAAAGATGATGAAGATGCCAAAATGCCTCTGACCATGACTGAACTCAAAGCCTTACTCATGGTATGTTTTCTCATTTTATACCTACTACAAGAAAAGTACTTTCATTAGATGTGATGTTTGTTGTTTCCTTCTACATGTTTTTTTCCAAATAAACCAAAAGGAGTTCTTCCTTTGTTGAGTTTTCCACATCGGTTGTGGATGGGGGACTGGTCTCTTTAGGTCTTGGACAGTCCTCACCTCGTAAGCTAGCTTTTGGGGTTAAGCACGGTCCAAGGTCCATTTCTTATCATGGAATTAGAGCCACACACATCCCAGTTCTTGGTTTATCCGATGTTGGGCCCCCATATTATATTGTCCATGCTCCAGTTGCAGATCTAGGTGTGTGAGGGGGTGTTGAGTTTCCCCCATCGGTTGTGCATGGGGGACTGCATCTTCTTATATGATCTTGGATATTCCTCACCTCGTAAGCTAGCTTTTGGGTTGAGTAAGGTCAAGATCCATTATTTTCATCCTTTCCCATGTTCAAACTTGAGAATAGTCCTAGTCATCACTGCATTATTATTGTGTAGACAAGATTGCATTTGTCCTCAACCACCCATATCTCATCTATGTGGATGGATAATTGGCCCATAGTGGCAGGTCCGTTTTTGTGTTTGCTATATTAAAAGGATCAAATCAAATTATGGAAGAACTATTTTGCATCTCAAGTTCATAAATCCATGTCCTAAACTGTTGGTTGCATTCTTCTGCTACAGGAAAATTCAACTTTCATTTCCAAGTTTGCATTTGCATTCAAACAGTATATCCTTACCTATTATGGAAGGACAATAATAAAAGTAACTGATAGGAATGTAAATATTGACCAATTATTGTGGCAGATGAGAAATAAATATAAGAAGAATCAGATTCATATATTCATGTCCTGAACTGCTGGTTGCCACCTAGTTATTGGACTGCATTAATTAGTATAAGATAATATGTAAAGACTTTACTGAGGACCTCGAACTGAACTCCAATATAGAGTTCAACAAATCTGAATTTTGTTATACATGATGAAAATAACTTTACAAATAATGTGAACAGGATATGGTTGTTGGTGGAACTGACACAACCTCCAACTCGGTTGAGTTTGCCATGGCTGAAATTATGAACAAACCAGACGTCCTGAGGAAATTACAACAGGAACTGGAGAGAGTTGTGGGAAAAGATAACATAGTGGAAGAGTCTCATATTACACAGTTACCATATTTCTATGCGGTTATGAAAGAAGCCTTGCGCATACATCCAGTGCTCCCACTCTTGGTTCCCCATTGTCCTAGTGAGACTTGCACTGTGGCAGGATACACTGTTCCTGAAGGATTTCGTGTTTTCATAAATGTATGGGCTATACACAGAGATCCTTCAATATGGAAAAATCCAACTGAGTTCCAACCGGAAAGATTCTTGGACGATACATGGGACTATAGTGGAAATGATTTCAACTACTTTCCGTTTGGTTCTGGCAGAAGAATCTGTGCGGGGATAGCCATGGCAGAGAGGATGTTCATGTATTCATTGGCTTCACTCGTTCATTCTTTCAACTGGAAATTGCCCGAAGGAGAGACATTAGACCTTACAGAGAAGTTTGGGATCGTGTTGAAAAAGAAAATGCCTCTGGTTGCTATACCTACTCCAAGGTTATCCAATCCAACATTGTATGAGTAAGATAGAATATGTTACTCTATCCTGGTGATCTTATGAACAACTAAAAGTTCAAACATGAAAAAAAAAAACAGAAAGTTCCACTGTTCATGTGAAATGGCTGATCAGAAATGACCATCCTCTTTCGTAAGACAAAAATTAGTTCCAATTTCATCCTTTAAATTCAAAATCTTTTCAAGGACCTGAGCTTTGTTAAAGTCATTGTCAGCACTAATTATTTACTTATATTAAGTGGTGATCGAATAGCACGTAAAAATTAGATATTAGCCATGTACTTCATATTTTCCTTGTTCTCTTGATAATGTTTGCTTCAAAGGATAATTGATGAACAATTTTTAGTGTTCTGGTACAAAAATCCTCGTGCTTCAGCCCCGTGATTTTTCTGTCAATGTCACCATATATCAGTCTCAACAAACACGAGCTCGCTTGCAGCTAATTATTTTGGAAAGTATTAAGAAATTTTCAGTATGGGACCAACTCAAGATCATCTATATACATCATTGTACCAGAAAAAACCTGCATTCCTGTCTGAACCTTTTAAGTTGTTGATTTGATACTCTTTTCTTTGTTTTATTACATAACAACAATTGATGTCTGACTGAATCCTTTCAAATATCACACTATCTTCCCACAAAACATGATTTCAGCAACTCTAAAACGAACTCCTTATTTTGATTTCTTTGTAACAATTTGAAACTGTGTCATATGAAGCTCGTAAAGTTTGTGGTTATCATTGAATTATTTGATGCTTTAAGAATAAATGTTTTGCTAATCTAAAAAGACTTTTTATGGAAATTTACTAAGCGAGTATATTAGTGCGGACAAATAATCAAATCATACTTGTTGCATTAAAGATAATGAGTTAAATCATCACAAAAAGAAACCAAAATAAGAAACGCAAAAAGTAATATGCTCCTTGTAAACCACAAAGGGGTGGAGCAAGCGTAATTTTCATGGGTTAGTTAATCCAGAAAGAATTTTTAGTCCGGACCTTGTATTTTTCTTACTTAAGAAATTAATTAATTATGTACAAATTATTTAGTTTAGAATCCAGTAGCTTAAAAGAACAAGAATCCCGACCCATAAGCTTCAGATTCTGACTCTCCCTCTGAATCCACAACAAAGATTAGTGTTATGAAGCAAACATAGAGGGATGTTTCTAAAATTATCTCAAATATGATTAACTTATTTTGGAGTGTCATGTCATATTATCAGTACAAAATATAACAGGTGAAATTTACGTTTTAGTTAACTTGAACAAAGTTAGATGGCTTTAGTGTGACCACAAAAATAGAAAAAACAATTTTTATGTGATAAATTTTAAAGTTGGAATAATTTTTACATGATAAAAAATAGAAAAGTGATTTTTGGGTGATAAACTCAAAATTGAATAACTGTAAAATCTATTCCAAAAATTTGAATTTTGACCTATATATGAAATTGTTTAAACTTAATTACTATTATTAGAAAGTTTACTATTTAATTACCCAACATAACTATATTTACCAATTTTATACAGATTAAGAATTAGCCTTCAATCTTCCCCATTTTGTCACACCTTCCCTCTTTTTCACACATCTATTTGACAGCACTAAACGATATGGCCATTGGAAACACAAGGTTAGAAAGACAAACTAAATATTTTTGCCAACTTTCAACAGTAATCACAATTGACGCTGCGACTGACTAGTTCACTTTTTGTTCGATGGCGTCTATTTGGTGGGGTGTGTCGAAAATGTATAATTCTCTCTGAAATTAAGTACTCCTAAATCTTGTTTTATTTTTTTGGCTATCATTTGAAAGGTTGTTATCAAAATATATTAATTTTTAATTTTATTTTATATGTTATATAGAGCCATAATAAAAGCAAAAAAGTTGTATTAGGTGATTAAACATATTATAAGAAAAGGAACAGTGAAATTACAAAAAAAAAAAAAAAAAAAAGGAAAAATTATATGATATAACTACTTAAGTCCCGCTAATTACGTGTTTTAGCAAAACTTTTAAATTATTACAAAAAATGGCTAGATTCTCATTTTTTAGCAATTTTTTTTACTGTATGTATGACGGCGACGTACATATGTATGTATGACAGCTGATGTAAATATGTAGGGAAAATACATAAATACCCCCCCCCCCAACGTCTACTCGAATTAATTATGACGCACCCAACCTTTGCGGGCGACCTATTACCCCCCCCCCCGTGTCTTGTTTTTAAGTATTTTAGTGACCTTTTAGTCGTTCGGCACCGGCGTGACTACACGACCTGCGGCGCGTGAGGGAGATTTGAACCGTTATTTTTGGCCACGTGGATAAAAAATAACGATAAAACCCGCCCCCCCCTCCCCCTTTATTTTCTCTTCCTTCTCTCTCTTCATTTTCTAATTTTGACTCATTGTTGCCATAGCTTGAAGAAAAAAAAATTGAAATCAGGCTATGGATTCTAGTGGTAAGCATTATTTTCTCCAATCTCATTATTATTCTCATCTTTTATTTATATGTTATATCTTTCACTTATTTTTTTTTCTAGGGTTCTTAATGAAAGAGTTCAAATCGGAGTTGAACAATCTTTGTGCGAAAATGACGATCCAAAGATGAAGCGTCAAGTGCGATGCCGACCTGCAGTATTATTAAAAATGCAGTACTTTCTTGGTCTCCTAATAATCCGGAAGAAGATTTTGGACATGCCCATTCTATGGGGTACGATTTTTTTTTTTTTTTTTTTTATGTTGCATGCCTTATTTCTGCCGCACATTACGATTGTGCCTAACTTGTGAGTTGAATTTATTTTATAGGCTAAGAAATGTAAGTTCTTTGAATGGAGGGATGATCCTATTGATGAAAGGTCTAAGTTTGTTATTCACAAATTGATTAAGAAAATGGAAGAGCAAGCAGTGGAATTGAAGAAGAAAATGGCGGAAGAAGTTGGTTTGACAAATGAAATGGAAGAAGGAGAGTCTTCTTGCATTGATGGAGATATTGGTAATGGCAATAGTGAAATAGCCGTCGGTAATGAGAATATCACTAAAAATGAAGAGATGAAAGTGTTAAAGGTTGAAGAAGAGATGAAAGTGTCAAAGCTTGAAGAAGAGATGAAAGTTATGAAGCTTGAACAAGAGAAGAAAGGTAGATGCTTTACTATTAACAAGTTTTTGTTTTTGTGTTTCTTTGGTGTTGTTATTTGGTTTATTGGATGTTCTTGAACAAGCATTACCAATGTCGATTTCCATAGTAGGATTACATGTTTGTATGTTGAAGAATGTTTAAGTGATTGTTATTCACTTTATGTATGTAAGTTGAAGAAATTTCTTGTCATGGATGTTCAATTAAAAAGTTGTCTTCATTCAATTTGAGAAGAAAAACCATAGATAAAGATAAAGTTCATAGATATAGATTTCATTGATAATTCATAAACTTTACATAATAGGGAGAAACCTAATCTATTTCAATAACCTCCCTCTTGATATTAACAAAGAAGGTTACTTTCTCATTATGTTCACAACCGTTAAAGCATAAGACATGTCCCTCCCTTAGAAGGTTTGCATCAATGAAATCCTTCCACCCTTGGCAGAGGCGGGTATGCGCAACAACAACTTGTGTAGTTGTGTTTAGAAGAAAATCTTGTATGTCAGAAGGTAGGATCAGCACAAAATACATGAGGCATTATGAATAATGAAACACGTTAATTGAAATAAGTTTGCAAAATAACACTTACAAAGTCATCGTTGTCAACGTATGATTTGGTTAGTTTCTTCTCGAAGTAAATCACTTCATCTTCACCTAGGGGCATTTTGCTATGAAATTCGTTGTTTGAATGAGAAAGAATGGTGTAAGGATGAGTTGAAATGGACAGCTTAATAGCTTATTTATAGGCTGATGATATTGAATGATTACAATTCCCATTAGCCTTCCCAACTACCAGTCAATGTACCTGAATTCAATTAGATTGAATTGAATCGTCCAATGAAATTTGATTGCATTCATTTCAGATCAATGTACATGAATTCAAAGACGGCACATAAATCGCTTATATTTATATTTACACACATGACGTACACAACCTGTTGCACATTTAACTTTCTTTGCTCGATGTACACTCGCCCAAATCATAAATCACTGCTCAAGTGACACACTGCACAAATATGTTTACCAAAATGTAGTATGCAGTACCACAGCTAACAGAGCACAAACAATGGACAAAAACAAGTATGATTAGTAAGTCATTCTAACACTTAATTAAGCAGAAAACATTAACTTAAGTCATTGTAACTGCTAATTCAAGTCTTCCAAACTGCCTAATTCATACAAAGTGTTTAATATCCAAAAACAACTTAATTCTAGTCATTTAAATAATGGTCATCACTTCATGGCCTCTTTCCTTTACTGCTAGTGGCCTTGTTGAGTTTGTCCCTTCTAATCTCATCAAGCATGCTCCTTGAGTAGCATGGTTTGCCTTTGTACCTCATTCTTGACTTGCCTTGTGACAAGGTCTCTGTGACTTCAACGGATCTTATAGTCGACTTGCTTGATGTTTACCACCAAAATTGGCACTCTACTAGTAGGCGTGCCATCTTTGCAATAAACAAATTTGAAAATTAATCACTTCACAACTTCACATACCAATGCCATTATAAAGAAAATATTAAACTTACATTCAGGGATGTATAACCACTTTCAGCAACAAAGACTCCCATACCAATTGTTTTTTATCTTTTATTTGGGTAAGTAGGGGGACCCTCAAAATCAACTCTTTTGAGAACAGTAGGGGCAGGACTAGCAACAACCTATGTTACCTTTCTTGACCTTCCTCTAGGCTTTGGAGTAGCAACTGCAGGTTCTTTTCTTGGCCTTCCCCTTGGTCTTGGAGGAGCACTAGGCACATTATGTTCTTTTCTTGGCCTACCCCTTAGTCTTGGAGGAGTTTCAGGTACCACAAGTGCTTTTCTTGGTCTCCCCCTTGGCCTTGGGACATTGTTTGAAGCAGCAGTTGTTTGAGAAGCAGCAGTTGTTTCAGAAGCAGCAAAGGTTTGAGAGGCATCATTGGTTTGAGAAGCATCATTGGTCTGAGAAGCATCAAATGTTTGAGATGCAGTAGTGGTTTGAGAAGTAGCAAAAGCAGCCCATGTTCCACACTACAAGTAAAATGCAAAGTCATAAAAATTCAATAGTGCAGTGCAAAGTTAAGAAAATTGTAGGAAGGACATACCTGATGCCTCTTTTATTGTGGTTTTTACCTCCACATTGGGCACGCAAGTCATCAACATCAACGTTCTTGGCATTTTTCCAGTTTCTTTATTTATTTGGCCTCTTTCTTTCTTGCTTTTGAGGGCACACGGCTTTTTTTTTTTATGATTGGTGGTGCAATAGCAGGATTAGCAGACCTAGGCCACATTGCCATATTTGTCATTGGTTGAATGTAGTGACAATATATTTTGAACCAGTTTTTCTTGCTATAGCAGTCATGGACATAGTCAATAGGTTCATACTTCTTGTACAACATGGCACAAATGGCATGTGGACATGGTATTCCTTTGAGTACGCCATGACCTACAACTACATTTCTCATTGACAATATCAACGGTGTCTTGATATGGACCATCAAGAATCTCAAACCATGCTCACCATTAAACACAATATTACAGTTCATTGACTTCCCCATGTTTTCTTCTAATGTCCTTAATGACATTGGAGATATTCTTGTCACCCAAGTGTTTGCAAAAGACCTCATCACACCTATCCTAGTCATTATCTTCATCCTAATCTCTTCTAGCATAGTTATGATGGTCTTGTGTCTTGCAGGCAAGATCCAAGCATTAAAGCTCTCAGCCATATTATTGTCAATGATGTCACACTTAGTTTCAGTATTAAAGTATACCTTACAAAAAGTGTGTTCCTTGTAGTAGAGTAAATCCTTAACAATCTTCTCACCACCAAGCAGCTCTAATTTGTCTAAATTTCTCCTCAAATCTGCCTCAAATGTGCTTCTAGCATATTTCCAAAAAATCAGCCTCCTTTTAAGGCCTCCTTAATCTTTTGACAAGTTTGCAAGGATGTGTCTAGCACATTGCCTCTACTCCACTTCTGGTAGCAGCTCTTTTATAGTGGCAAGAAGCCCCTGAAAAAGGAACAGTTTAGTACCTTCTGCATATAAAATCAGCAAAGTGTAACAACATAAACAATATAAAATCAACAGTTTAGTACCTTCTGCATATCTGAAATGACTGTGTAACCAGTCCCATCCCCTAAGTTCAAGTCTTCAATCAATATTTTCATAAACCAAGTCCATGTGATTTTGTTCTCATACTCCACAATGACCAAGCAATTGGCAACATCTAGTTGTTGCCATCCTTATACAATGACTAGCGGTTGACCCCTTGCTACAACCCTTTAAGAAATAGCCATCTTACCCAATGCATCTTCTACAACCACTCAAAAATGACCTTTTCAAGGCATCAAAACAGATGTAGAAACCTAAGAAGCAAGGCCTACCATCTTCAGCAAATTCTGTAATAGACACTTTCACCACACAAGTACTTCCTGGATTTTTTTTCAACACTTCATCTCTGTAATCAAGTATTCTTCCAAACTCTTTTACTTGATCACCCATGATCTCTAGTAAAACCTTAGATCTAGCTCTCCTAACAGTGGACCTGCCAACATGTACACCAAGTTCCTTCCTAATTGCCTCTTGGAGTTTGCAAATTCTGATGTTTGGTTGTTCAGTAATTCTATCTTTGTAGTGGCTGGCTAGGTACTTAGAATTGCACATATAGTTCCTTGTGGTACGAACACATCTATGTTCAGGATAGTATGTTTTGATTTGAAAATTCTTGGTTGAATTGTCCAGTTTAGCATAAATTAACCAAGGACAACCATCCCTACATGTGACCCTCACCCTTGAAGGCTCATTGACGAACTTATCTAACTGAATATGCTTCTGAAGTGAATATCTAGTCACAGCATCTCTAAACTCAATAACACTTTGAAAAATCATACCAAGCTGCCATACTACCTTCTTACATGTAGGGTCAAACCTTGTGTATTTACTTTCCCTTCTAGGTTTCAAGGTTACCCCTCTCAAACATCATCCTCATCAGATGTACAACTATATGCATCAACTAAAGTAAAAGGGTTCATCACCACCTACCCTTCCTTCCAAATCTCTTTTATTAGGTTCTGTTTCATCAAATCCTATGTCTTGTTCAACTTCACTTAAAGGTACGTCATCAAGGTTAGGTTGCCCCTTTTTCTCTCTTCTAGTCCTTCTCTTATAAGCCCTCCTTTCAGCCCTAAATGTTCTAACTTCCTCATGTACATCAGATCCATCATCACCATCTGGACCATCAAATACTGCCACATGGTCTGATTCTACATCTGATTCAACATCTGATTCAATATCAGAATCTGTTGAGTGAAAGTCAACATAGTCCTTTACTTACTTGCTTTGCATTTTCACCATTTGCAGGTTCAGTTTGTTTGGGTGAATTTTTAGCAGCTTCTGTTTGTGGGGTTGAAGAATTAGTGGGAAATTGAGAGGGTGAAGTAGTAGTTGTTGCAGTTTCAAGTGGTGTATTTTCAGTGGCTGGGTTCTTATTAGGGTTGCTTTGAGAACCATTTGGTTCACATTGGATACCCTCGCCAACTTTATTAAAAGCATCACTTTTTGTTTGGTTGTTGGGAACAATATATTCCAAAGGCAATGGGGGAATATCTGGTTCATCTATTATGTGGCAGACATAAATCTCCAAAATGTCCCCATCTTTCAAACTTAGGGAAAGGTCAAAAATATCCTTGTCAGTAAGTATATCTACAAGAATATCACTATTAGGGGACTTCACTTTAAAACCACAACTTGGACTATATCCTAATTCCTTTATGTAGTCCCTAAGCTCAAAATATGACAACCTATCAACATCGATATCTAAGAATTCTGTACAATTACCACCCTCATATCTTGGCACACCACTACTTAAATCAAATACCCCATCATAAAACCATCTCAACGTAACATAAATAAATTTAGCCATACCTGAAAGTTACAAAGCAACAATACTTAACAAAACCCCTAAATTACAAAGCAACAAAACTTCTCACCAACAAGCAACATCAAAGGGAAACATATGATTTTTAACAAAATCAGCAGCAAAAGTTACTTGTTCATTTACCTTATTCTACTAAAAAAAACCTAAATAGTGCAAGATCGCTACAAGGAAACATATGATTTTTAACAAAATCAGCAGCAAAAGTTACCCCTAGAAATCACTAAGTATTACGCGAATTAGTGTATATGGTGGAAGATCACTTGAAAATTGTCGAGGTAAATAGTGCAAATGCAGTGAAAATCGATGAGAGAGAGGGGGGAGGGGGGGGGGGGAGTGGAAATGAATTTTCGTTTATGTTTAAGGTGGTGAAATGAAAAGGGAGCTAAAAAATAATGCTGATTTGGAAATTTAAAAGGCGCGTGTACTAGACATAAGTTAAAAAAAATGGGGGTCACTAAAAGGTCACTAAAATGCGAAAAAATAAGGCGGGGGGGGGGGGGGGGTAATAGGTCGCCGCAAAGGTTGGGTGCGTCATAACTAATCCGAGTATACGTTTGGGGGGGGGTATTTATGTATTTTCCCTAAATATGTATGTGCATGTATAACTGTATGTATGTGTGCCACTAGTGTATGTGTGCATATATGATCTGTTTTGGAAAAAAAAATCTATTGCTATATTTTGGAAACTCAATAATATCATCATAACTTGTTATTAGAGACATAAATAGTGCTATTTATGAAAATTTTCCTATTAAATAAGTCAAAATTTTCAATTTCTTGATAAGTTTTTATTTTATAAAATTTAACCAAATTGAGAAAATTGCACCCCATGTCAATTAGGGTAGCAATGCTACCAAAATGGACTAATTTTTTAAAATCTTACAAAAAATGACTCACTCCCTCCTCCTCCTCATCCTCTCTTTGCACTCACTCACACCTCCATCGTCGTCACTACTCAATCGATCTAACTCCGGTGAAGCAAGCCATCTCCGGAAAAACAACGCCCAACGATCTGACCGGATTCGCTTTTAACGCCTTCACCGGTCTAACTCCGGCTAAGCAAGCTATCTCCGGTCAGATCTGTATTGCTCGGGTCTAACTCCGGCGAAGCAAGCCATCTCCGGTCAGATCTATATTGTTACAGATCTGACCGGATTCTCTTTTTAACGCCGTCACCAGTGACTTTTTATTTTTGTTTAAATGTTAATTGTATTGTTACAGATCTAACCAGATTCACATTTTTTCGGCGACCTCCATGAACGCCGGCGAGTGCCCTTTTGGTGTATATGGGCGTATATGGGGGTATATGGGTGTATATGGGTATATATGGTGGTATATGGGTGTATATGGTGTTTATGTATATAGGTGTATAAATATGGTAGTTGGTGTTGCTCCGGTGTGATCTCCGGCGATGACTGGTCGCAATTATTTGTGGGTTATAATATTGTATATGGGTGTATATGGGTATATGGGTGTACATGGGTTATAATATTGTATAACATTATGTATGGGTGTATATAGGTGTATATATGGGTTATAATATTGTATATAGGTGTATATGGGTATATCAGTTATAATATTGTATATGGCTGTATATGAGTGTATATGGGTTAAAGCTTTGAAATGTAAATTTTTGGCTATTTTTTTGCAATGTAAGTGATCAAATTGTATATTTATGAAATTTCCCCAACCAAATTAAACATATTCAAAGTTCAAAAATCTTTCATCCAAATCAAATCAAAGTCAAAATACAAAAGAAATTCCTGTTCGATTTAATCCTAATAATGCTCACCCCTGTTAACTGTCTGTGGTGGATTATAACGAACCACTACTTAAAAACAAGCAAAAATCGACGGCCAAAACCGACGGACTGCGTCGATTTGTCAGTGAAAACCAACAGAAAATAGATGCAACACGGTCCGTCGGTTTACGTTACGTTGCTTTTCGAAATAAAAATAAAAATAAAAATAAAAAACAACATACTCCGTCGGTTTTTTTTTTTTTTTTTTTTTGAAAATAAAATAATCAAATGTAGCAACTTGGAATCGAACCCAGGTATGTTCCTTAGCATTAAAGGACTCTACCACTAGACCACTCATGTTCTTTGTTCAAATACTTACACTGATTTAATTTATACTGTAATAAAAAATAAAAATAAAAATAGACGGAGTCCGTCGGTTTATTTGAGAAAATAATATAAAAAATAACCGACGCAAGCCGTCGGTTTTCTTAAAAAAAATAAAAAAATATTTTAAAAAATTGTTGAAAAACCGACGGATTCTGTCTAATTTTCTATCGGTTTTTGCCAGTTTTTTAGTAGTGAACAAGTGAAACAAAAAAAAAAAAAAAAGAAGAAGACAAATAGCAGGTTAAATAGAAAAATACAACTCACTTCTTGTTCAAGAAATCATTGGCCTGCATCTTGTTCAACGGTGCACCCCTGGATCACGTAAATCTCATATCTTTTATTTTTAGAGAATTTTTTTAGAAAGACGTTTATAAAAATAATCAAACAAAATAGTGTATTAGAAAGAATATATTAGTCAAAGTATAATCTCCTACCTTAATGGTATAAGTTAAAAGCATTGTTATAAAGAAATCAAAACAAAAAGGAGATATATGTAAATTTAGTACTTCCTCCGTCTATTTTTACTTATCATGCATTAACTTGACACTATCTATATATAATATAAATATAGGCATAACACCTCTCTATAGCCAGCATTCATATTTATCTTTTATCTTTTTTTTTTTTTTTTTTTTTTTGCATTTTTTTTTCATTTTTCTCCTTCTTTCTTAAGACAAATGGAGTATTAAAGAAAAAAAAAGTGAAAATTATATAGGATACCTACTTAATACTCTTTATTACAAAATATATAGATAGTTTTCCTTACTTACAAAACATAAGATATATTACGAAACATGACGGATTTTCATTTTAAAAAAAAAAAAAAAAAATATTTTTAAAAAAAAAAAAAAAAATATATATATATATATATATATATATATATATATATATATATATATATATATATATATATATATATATATATTTTGTTCAAAGGCTTAAAAAATTACCTCATATGTGTGAGCGAAAACTTTAAGCCTTGATATTGTATGAAAGTTGTTATAATATTGTTGCAGTTGTATTAATTTTCCATAAACCTAATATGAACTTTATATACGAAAAATGTGAATAAAATTCTAAGTCTTGAGCGAGATATACACATTTTATACCATTTTCATACATAAAATTTTGAGCGCAATGTTTAAGCCTTGATCGAGATATGCACATTTCATACGTTCTTCATACATAAAATTTGAGCGAACTTTTTAAGCCTTGAGCAAGATATACACATTTCATACACAAAAAATTGAGCGATTATTTTAAGTCTTGAATGTTGTATCAAAGTTATTTACAATGTTGTTGTAGTTGTATTAATTTTACAGAAATCTAATATGAACTTTATACATGAAAGTGTGAGCAAAATTTTAAGACTTGAGCGAGATAGAAATTTCATACTATTTTCATACACACAATTTTGAGCGGATTTTTTAAGCCTTGGACGAGATGTACACATTTCATATATTTTTCATACCGTTTTCATACACTAAATTTTGAGCGAACTTTTTAAGCCTTGAGCGAGATATACACATTTCATATAACTTTCATACATAAGTTTTTGAGTTAAAAAAATATTAAAAAATTATTTTAAAAATAAATAAATAATTTAATTTTTTTTTAAAGTATGTTTTGTTTAGGGTTTGTAATGTTATGTTTTGTAAATATAAAACTATCGTCACATTTCGTAAATATTTCTCCTTAATATGTATATATACGTAGGTGTCCCAAAAAAGAAAAGGTTGATCTATTTGCTTTGACTAATAAAAGCCCAAATGGCCAATAAAGACTAATAAAGTACCGTTTAAAAAGGGGGAAATTTCATAAATGACTACAGTTTGAGGGTTAAAAATCTGGCATAGCTATATTTTCCTTATTTACAACTCGTAGCTACTTTTTTGTTCGCTGTATTCGTTTTTTGTTTTGTTGTATTCAATTTTTGTTTTCGCTGTATTCATGAATACAACGATTTTTTTCCACTGCATTCATGAAATGACAATTTATATTCATAAACAGCCTCGCTGTGTTAATGAATACAATGAGTAAAACTGAATAGATAAAAACATAGATACACCAAAAATTAACAAATACACCACTAAAAATATGAATACAATCTAAAAATTTAACAAAAAAAACTCAAAAATGTGAATATAATCGCCGTATTCGTGAATACAACAACACCAACCCCTAGTTCCGGCCAGATCTGCCGGAAATTTCACAACAACAGCCCTTATGCTAACAAATACACCCTAAAAAAATGAATACAATCTAAAAATTTAACAAAAAAAGCTCAAAAAAGTGAATACAATCGTCGTATTCGTGAATAAACAACACCAACCACTAGTTCCGACCAGATCTGCTGACGATTTTCGGCCAGATCTACCGCAAATTTCATAACAACAACAACCCTTACGCGCCGTCATGGTTGGCGGACGGAGTCGGATTCAGTGTAAGCAGTGGTGGTGGTCGGGGTCCAGATCTGGAGGCTCGCTTTAAGGCTACCATTATTATTCTATGCAGCAACATGGACAACCCTTATTGACAATAATAGTAGCACTGGCTTCATTTTTCACCGGAATTTGCCTTTGTTTCTGTGGTAACACCGTCGTCTTCCTTCTCTCAGGCGTGGTGGTTGTTGTGCCATCTCCGGTGGTGGCGTAACAAATTTGGAGGTGTTGCATTGTTGTTGTTGTTGTGGTTCGCCGGAGACAGAGTCACCAGTGGTGAAGGGCAGTGAACGGGTGTTCGCCAGAGCTCCGGAGTCAAAGCAGTGAAGATAAAATAAATTTATAAATAATAAAAAAATAAAGCATTCTATTGTAAATATATATGTAGCTATTAATTGTATTTAACATATTACTTTTAGCTATAGGATGTAATTAATTTAAACTATAGCTACTAAATATAATTACTACTAAAAGTTTGTCAAGCCGTGTTGATTTCCCTTTAAAAAAGGTTATAAAAACAGAGCCCACGTAGCTAAACCACTTAAATACCAGTTGCAGTTATTTTTTTCTCCTTCATTTGTTTTCTTTTTTTCTCCTTTATTTGCTTTAATGTCTACCTTCATAACACATACCTATTCAACTCCTACTCCTAATAATGTTATAACTCTCATGCTTTAGGTTTTTACATTCATAACCCCCGGCCATTTAATTTAAAAGTTTAAGATACCTTATGGTATTCCTTCATTCCTGTCTATGGGTAACTAGTTGGGGGATTTTGGGTTGAAGATGCAAGGCCTTTTCCTTCTTACTCCAATTTCCTTGGGCTTCTACTTAGAATCAAGTACACCGTCTTTCACTATATAGTATATTAAGTAAAATATTAATATTACGTAGATATTAAGTCTTTCACTATTTCTCATTTTTGCATTGTTTTGATTTGTTTGTCCGTATCTGACTCTTTTCTCTTGTTTTCCCTTGTTTTCTTTTGAGCTGAGGGTCTTTCGGAAACAGCCTCCCTACCTTCCAAGGTGAAGGTAAGGTCTGCATACACTTTACCCTCCCCTGACCCCACATTGTGGGATTCAACTGGGTATGTTGTTGTTGTTGTATTAATATTACGTAGATAATTACAATATAATTAATAGTAGTAGCAGTAGTAATAATATTAATAGTAATTGTTGTACTGGTAACAAAGCAATAATAATTGTGAAAATAGTAGTGACGATGAAGAATTTGATTTATCAATAACTTAGAAGCTCGAGGGATAAATTGGAAGAGCAGAGGGTCAAAATTGGGTGTCAACGGAGGCGCCGTCAAGTATAGACACTTCCGGTCTAATGGAAACCCTATAACCCGGTTTTCTTAGGTTATAGTCGCTGCATCGAAGAAGTGGAGAGTAGCGATGACAGAGAATGAAGACGTGTTAGATGTAGGCGATGATGAGAGCTCCAAAACTACTGGTAGAAAAATTCTCCATACTCATGGTTTCAAGTGAGTACTAAAGCACTATTGTCCAATTCAAAAGAAAGTTATATACATGCTTAATTTGTGGCTAGAAGTTTGTTACTGCTTCTCCGTGACCCGCCCGCCTCGCCCTTTGTGTCATGGGCATCACGTTTTTTTATTTTTGGGCCGAAGTCAGATATCATTTTGGTTACAATTATCTCAACTTTTAAGCTCTGATTACAGTTTTAGTTAACACTAAGACATTATTATCACCATCAATACTAAAAAAGTCACGAAAACATTATCTTTGAAAATGTTTATCACTCTCCAACTAAACACCAAAAATATCTTCTAGTTAAATATTTTTCATAAATGGAAAAATTTACCCAAGGGGGGTTCAATAAAATTGGTGGCCTAAAGCCAAATCTTAACAAGAGTTCTCAAGTATATTCAATAAAAATAGCTCACAAACATGCATCTCGTGCGCCACACGTGCATCTCGTGCAACTCTATGTGGAGAGCATTCAAGCATGGAGATTGGTCTATTCTACATCTTCATATACTAGCTAATATTAAAATATTCTGGCTTCAAAAAGAAGTGTTTATTTATCTTATCAATAATCAATCTATTTCATGTCTTCCACCAATGGTTTGTGAAAGCTTCTCATGAACTACAATTCCATTTCTGGTGTTATCGACTCCACCAAAGAGAGTGTGATAGTGAATGATAGCTGACCCAAATACCAAGCTAAAATTCAAGAAAATCCCTTTTTTTAACCATCTGGTATCTGGTACCCGGTACCCATTGATCGACTAATTTAAATTCACGCCGTTTGCTCGTTAAAGAGGAAAATGCTCTCTACTAGCAATTTTTCTAATTTCAGTATTCGAATCCAAAATCTTTGATTAAGAATTATGCAGGAATTTTATCCGTCCTACCACAGCTCTGTGGCAATATTCGTCTTTCTCTATAACCCTTTTGTCCATACTCCTAAAGATTATTATTATTTTTTTTATTTTTTTTGGTTCTTGTTTTTGTTTCTCTTTCACTTTTTTTTTTTTCTTCCCATTTCAAACAATATCTTCTCACTGTGATTGCACGCTTACTCAACCATTTCTTCATCACCATGTTTACGGGACCTTTCAAACATGGGGAAGTATTCTCGTACTATGTTTACCATCATATCTTAATTGTCGGCTTAATTAATCCAATCGTTTGATTAGTTACTTTGATGAGTTTGCCAAATCATGGGTATTAAAATGTATGGCCATCTTATTTAAAAGGTTAAACTGTTAGATTAATTGATCAAACAATTTAACATATTATTAAAACAAAATAAATAGAAGAGGCCCTGGATTCATTTTATTTTGCTTCAATTAAAATAGTTTTCTAAACAAAATCACATCTTTGATTTATGAAAAATGATCAGATTCACATGTGAGAGTGTGAATTAAGATATAATATACTCAAATACGAGATGCATAGAGTTGCACGTGCATTTCGTGCGCCACACGTGCATCTCGTGCAACTCTATGCGGAGAGCATTCAAGCATGGAGATCGATTAGTCTATCCTACATCTCCGTGTACTAGCTAATATTAAAATATTATGGCTTCTGAAAGAATTGTTTATTTATCTTATCAATGATCAATATATTTCATGTCTTCTTAAAGTGGACTTAAAATAGTTAAATTAGTAATTCTTTTTCCCTTATCTTGCTTGAGTTTGTCTCCATTTTGTTTTTCAAACTTTTTGTAACAATAATTGTATGGTAATATAGCATATTTATTAATTTATTTTAATCAAGTGGTCCAAGATTGTTGCAAGATTACCAGGAAGGACTGACATTGAGATAAAAATCATTGGAACACACATATTAAGAAAAAGCTTCTTAAAATGGGTACTGATCCTGTTACACATGAACCACTCAACAAAGAAGAAAATCCAACTGATCCACCAATCCCAGAATCTGATCAAAACAAAAATAATGGTCATCAGCTAGTAGTGATTGTACCGGAGGGTACAAGTGTCACTGCAACTGCCACCTCGTCAGAATTAGATAACTCTTGTACCTCGTCTTCTTTTGTTTCTTAGTCCGAAACTCTTGTTATGAATCCAAGCTTATTCTCGACATGTTTAATGAAAATTATCCATTGCTGAGCTGCCTACAGAACTAGCTTATTCAAGCTTGTGCGCGTTCATTTATAAGCTACTTTTGTCATGGTAAAAGTAGTAAATCGAGCCCTACGCATCATCTCCCTACTCGTCTTGTTGAACTACTGACTCTAATACTAGTTGTTGGACTATTCTAGTCAAAAGATACTTTTAACATGGGGTGAAGTTGTTCGTTTTGGGCCAATCTCTTACGACTATTCCCAAAAGACCTCATATCACTAAAAATATCCTTAGTTACATAGTTACACCTTTTATGTAGCTTTCTAATCTTTTCAACTATTAATATGAGATTTTAATTGCACACTCAATAATAGCTTTGGTTCTCAAAGACATTTATCTGGAATTTCTTGAAGTTCATCTAAATGCAGTCAATCTTTAATTCAATGACTTAAAAGTTATTCATATCCTTTCCTTACCGATGCCGTTTTAGAGTCCTTAGATTTTAATGGACAGTCATGCACTCATGCTTATTGCCAGTATCAATTTCATGGGTGAACGAATTATTTGATTTCTGCCATAAACCATTTAATTTTATATACATATATTCATCCTTTATGATGCAACTGCTAATATGCTAAGGCCTCATTTGTTTGCACTTAATGAAGATTTGAATCTGAATGATTCAAACATTAGACCATTAAGTGAATTTGTTTACATTAAGATTTAAACACTTATTTAGGAGCCGTTTAGACATGATTTGAAACCATGAGATGAAACCATGTTTGGACATGCAATTTGAATTTCTTAAGTTGTATTTTTTATTATAGACATAAAAATCCCATAAGTTGTGAAAACTATCAAAACTTTCCCAATTCTTATACGATCTTACCAAATGAGCAAGTCATAGTTCATAGCAAAAATAATACGCTACTAGAAGACCTTTCTAAAAAATACAATATCAATTAATCAAATTTTAGTTCAATAGTCCAAATGCCTTTTACTAAGTAGGCGTTTGGACATGCGATTTCATGTCATGAGATGAAATCAGCGTTTGGACATGTGATTTCATCCCACGGGATGAAATCCCAAATCATCCAAAAAGACATGAGTTGGGATTTCAAATCATGATTTCAAAATTTTTAAATGTAAAACTTGACCCATAAGTTTATATTTTGTAAAAATAGATCCATAAGTTGGTAAATATATTTACCAATCAAGTTTACTAACCATTTATATCAAATATTAAAAGATCTACAAGTTGTTAGTATATTTATAACAAATTTACTTTTATCAAACATGTGGGAGAATCATATTAACGAGTAGTTACACTACATTCACGTTCAATTTTCCATTTTAATGAACTAGAGTTTGATCAATTGATATTGTATTTTTTAGAAAGACCTTCTAGTAGCATATTAATTTTGTTATGAACTATAACTTGCTCATTTGGTAAGATTGTATAAGAATTGAGAAAGTTTTGATGGTTTTCACAACTTCTGGGGTACAACTTAAGAAATCCAAATTGCATGTCCAAACAAAACTTCAACTTCAAATTATCGTGATTTCATGTCATGATTTCAAATCATGAGATGAAATCGCATGTCCAAACGCCTACTTAGTTTTGAATAGATCTTTATCATTATGATTTTCAAAAAAAAAATATCCTAATATCATTAAGAGATATTTTTGTATGGATAATTTTTACCACCACTTTGTCCTGACGGCTCCACCCCACCCTACCCCCCACCCCAACCCTAGCTCACCACAAACCACCCGACTCCGTCTCTACCTTCCACTACTCCACCACTAACAACACTCCATCACAACCACCATCGCTTCTCCCGTCACCCTCACCACCCCACCACGCATTAACCGCCTCTCGTCATCACAATCACCACCACCACCCGCACCCTCCCAACCCCCACCGCACACCCACCAGCACCCCTACCACTCACTTAGCTACCCCTACCCACGCACCGCCCACCCACTCTCCACCCCTGAGCTTGAGATAATGTTAGATTTTAACATGTCAATATAAGCTTGTTTCGAGGGATTCAAACTCGCGACCGATTAATCCAATTCCGATTGTATGACCTATTTAAGGAGAAACCTTTCTCTCTTTGGTGATTTCTCCATTCTCAGAGCTCAAACCTGAGATCTCTGGTTAATATTTTGTTAATAACAACATAAGTAAATTACGAAATAAGGAAAAGATCTAACAACGACAAAGAGGAATGCCCTGATTGCCGGTACAAAGTACCAGTGGCGATGAAATTAGCCTATGAAACTATGACCCATCTAACTCACTCAAGTCTCATTTATTCACTCAGCAACTGACCCGCACAATTCATCTCATCTAAATGTTGGATTGATTGGTGACCCAAATTAACTCATGAAAAATCTTATCAAAATATTTTAATTTTTAGTTTTGTTTTATATGTTAGATAGAGCCATAATAAAAGGCAAAAAAGTTTTATTTGGTGATTAAATAAATTATAAGAAAAGGAACAGTGAAATTACAAAAAAAAAAAAAAAATAGAAAACTTATATGATATAACAACTTAAGTCCCACTAATTACGTGTTTTAGCAAAACTTTTAAATTAGTACAAAAAATGGCTAGATTTTCATTTTCTAGCAAATTTTTTACTGTATGTATGACGGCGACATACATATGTATGCCTATATGTATGTATGACAGCTGATGTATATATGCATGTGCACGTATAACTATATGTATGTGTGCCGTTGGTGTATGTGTGCATGTATGATATGTTTTGAAAGGAAAAAAAAAAATTATTGCTATATTTTGGAAACTCAATAATATAATCATAACTTGTTATTAGAGACATAAATAGTGCTATTTATGAAATTTTTCCTATTGAATAAGTCAACTTTTTCAATTTCTTAATTAATTTTTATTTTATAAAATTTAAAACCAAATTAAACATATTCAAAATTCATTCATCCAAATCAAATCAAAGTCGAAATACAAAAGGAATTCGTGTTCGATTTAATCCTAATAATGCTCACCCCTATTAACTGTCTGTGTTGGATTATAACAAACAAGTGAAACAGAAAAAGAAAAAAAAAAAGAAAAAAAGACAAATAGCAGGTTAAACAGAAAAATACAACTCACTTCTTGTTCAAGAAATCATTGGCCTGCATCTTGTTCAATGGTGCACCCCTGGATCACGTACATCTCATATCTTTTATTTTTAGAGAATTTTTTTTAGAAAGATGTTTATAAAAATAATCAAACAAAATAGTGTATTAGAAAGAATAAATTAATCAAAGTATAATTTCCTACCTTAATGGTATAAGTTAAAAGAATTGTTATAAAGAAATCAAAACAATAGTACTTCATTCGTCTATTTTTACTTGTCATGTATTGACTTAACACTATCTATATGTAATATATAATATAAAGCTAGACATAGATAAGGTGATGTGACACCTCTCTATAACTAGCATTCATATTTATCTTTTATCTCCATTTTTTTTTCTTTCTCCTTCAATCTATATAAGACAAATGGAGTATTAAAAAAAAAAAAAAAATTGATCTATGTGCTTTGACTTATGCCCAAATGGCCAACAAAGACTGATAAAGTACCGTTTAAAAAGGTTATTAAACGGAGCCCACGTAGCTAAACCACTTAAATACCATTTGCAGTTATTTTTTTCTCCTTCATTTGTTTTTTTTTTTCCTCCTTTATCTACTTTAATGTCCACCTTCATAACACATACCTGTTCAACTCCTGCTCTTAATAATATTATAACTCTCATGCTTTAGGTTTTTACATTCATAACCCCCGGCCATTAATTTAAAAGTTTAAGACACCTTATGGTATCCCTTCATTTCTGTCTATATACGTTCAATTTTTGTTCATGAAATTCATACCCAGGATTGTCCTTTTCATTTTATATATTAGTAGTGATGCCCTTATATCATTATTATAGTATTAGATTCATGCTTTAGTTTGGCTCGATGAAGAAGGCTCTTGAATGTTGATCAGTTTGAGAGATGAGGTGTCGGCAAGAGCTCGGAAAATTGACAAAATCATGCCGAAGCATCAAAGCGTCAAAAGAAAACATATGTAAAAAATATCGTCTACAATAAAGTCTTATGTAAGATATATCGCTTCCATAGGAAGAACCGTTTGCATTTAACTTAAATATTTGTTTATTTCTTCTACTTTCTCTCTTAATTTGAAAAATGATGTATTTATGTTCTTTAAAATCGGCGCAAGTTTCATGAATGAATAGCATCCTTATCGAGAGTATGGAGAAGGCGGGTGACCAATAAGTCAGGAGAATAAGATCCGAAAAATACTCATTAAATACGGTTCACACACACGCAGTCCTAACTCTTTTATTTTCATGCAAAACCCCTAAATACATAGATCTCGAAGCTTGGCGA